>NC_091827.1:40316600-40616600 GCF_038994185.2 Dermacentor albipictus | reverse complement strand
AATTCGCATTAAAAGCACGCAGTTGCCATCAGCAGAATGATAAGAAGTTTGCATGCGATGACCGGCCAGAGCATTCTTGATGCAATATGTGCCGATTGGTTGTTTCAAAATGTTTTTGACAGTAGGTTCATTGGTAAACGGGTGGCTTTCTTGAAACGGGAGATAACTGGTGATGCGCCTCACTGTGATCGCATTTCTTCTGGTCTACTCCACAGATGTGAAAGCTGCGACGGGTTCCATAACTGTCGCACACACGATGCAGAATACGCTGCCGAGACTGAATAAAAGTGCCTAATCTACCGTCCCAAGCCTTGCACTTACTACCTGATCTGGACGATTGGACCCCATGCTCTAATCAGAAGGCTTCAGTCTATGAGGACTACATTAAATGCATGACATCATTACTGTGCTCAATGTAAAATTGTTCGGTTTTAAAGGTCATCTCGTTTTAAATACCATTAAAGGCTGCACATATTCACTTTGTCTTTATTTCCTTTATCATACAGTCTCTTTCAGTGAAAGAGAAACCATGCAAACTGGGCAGACCGAGAAAGTTAAGCTTTTGTACTTTAACTTTCGGTTTTCATTATCTGGCATCCAGCATGATTGATACTGGGGAGGCTCACCTACTCAAAAGACCAAAAATCAGCACAGGAGCGGGAAAGTTAGCGCAACGTAGTTTTGCGTGATCCGGAACGTATCAGCGTGATTTCTGAGAAGAAAAAAAATCCGAAGAGTCAACGAGACCCTCTTGTACATGCTTGCAGATGAGTCCTTGCCCGAGAAGTTCTGTTCAAGTTTTGGTAAGCGCAGAACTGTTAATACCTGCGATTACATAACTGAAGTTTTAAACAAGCCTAGGCTCACTGCTGGAAACTACTCTCGTTTGCTACCGCTAATTAAAAAATCTTTCCCACAAAGATTCCTTCATACGGTTTGCGGAAGCATGCCTTGAATAGATAGAACACTTTTATGAGCAGAGCGCCACATATTTTACCTTTTTAGTCTACTTTATGGGAATACAATAAATAATTCATCACTTGTAACTCTGAAGCAGAAAAAAATTTGGAAAAGATGATGAGGAAGACGGGAAAGAATGGTTTATAAATGTACTTTCTGGAATGATGCCAGTAATAGACATGACTGGCAACGTGACACCAAAACTCCACCCCTTTTCGCTTTTACACAAACGCTAATGTAAGCGCCAGTCTTCATCTTATCGAGGAACTAACCAGCCAATCAGCGAAAAAAGCAATACGTTATTGCCTTAGCAAACTAACGCTAAATCTCAGTCTCTTTGCAAATGAATTTTCCGGAAGATCGGGCGAGAGAGAAAAAGTGTCTGAAGATGAGGATTCCCATACACCCTGGATTGTAGCCCGGACGTACTAAGGAAACGCATAGAGGTTTCAAAAGGAAAAGCCTATGCAGCTGAAAAAAACGCACCTTAGGTCGGTGCTAGAACCTAGAACCAGTGCCTTCCTGAGCGGTCACCCTTTACCGTGGCAAGATGACCACCCTGCTAATGTGGTCTGGTAAGGTGGAGGGGTCTGGTAGAAAACAGTGTTCGTCAGCAATTTTTTTTCGAAATCTTTTGAAAGTAACGAACGAAAGAGGCAACTAGCAATATTGATATGTCCGAAGAAATTCCCAACGTGTTTTTTTTCCTACCCATTACCATTCATTTCTCCTTTTTTGGATATTCCTTATCGGAGTTCCAGCGTAGGCTCCACCACAGAACGTTACGAAAGCGTTACCAGGCTACACTTGGCCTTCGAATAAGTACACCCATGCCGGGTGACGTGACCAAATTATTGGAACCTTTGGACGCACTGACAATTCGACCACACGCAAAAATGGTTCTCGCGAATTATTCACACTGCGCGTAAACAGGAATATTTGGACAGGCTTTTACGCAACGAGAAGATTGAAGGGATTGGTCTTGGTTTTCGCTTTTACCATGTTACCTTGCCTGTGAAATGTTCGAGGTGTTTGTTAGAATTCATTGCTAGATAACAAATGGGAAATTCTAAATATCAGCGCACGTTCTGCTGTTGTTTGACAGCCTTAAAGGCGAAGTTGTTTAATAAAAAAAATGGCACATCCAAGACGACTTTCGCGGTTACCGCCTCTGAGCCATTCGTTTTGCTTACGTCTTTACATATTTGCGATATCCGCACAACACTATATATTCACTTGAAGCCAATAGGATGGCCCATATGTTTTGTACACAAGTACCTGTGAAAAGGTGCTTCTTTTAATACCTTTCGATCTTTGCTCCGAGAACCCGCCCCCTTTATCCACCCCAAATTTACTAGCAGAGTGACAATTCCTATAGAAACTATTGTGTTGGATATTTCACGTTACGCTGCGCACTTTGTCTGGTAAATGTTTAGCGTATTCGAAGATGCTTTACTGTGGGATACGTAATCGCTTGTGAATAATCATATGGTGTTAGAGTAAAGAAATTTGCGGTTTCAGAGGGAAGTTAAGATCACCAAAGCAATCGTTTAAACCATGTTGGAACATATTACATGACTTCTCGTGAATCGCTCGAGCAATGGGATTAGAATGTATGAACGCTCCTGTTTGTCTAGTGTATTTTCATTGTTCTTACCATTCTCTAGATGTCTCGTATCAGTATTTACTTCAATAAGCTCGCGAAGTGGAAACATAATTTCTTTCCCAATAGTAGGCACAAGGTAGGTTAAATATTATGTATATAATTAAGCCTCTCCAACAATATCGTCCAATAAGCGGACCGACGCCTTCGCCAGAATCCACCTGCGGAAACGAAAGAAAGAGAACTAGAGAAAAGGAATGGAACAATTGCTCCTCTATGCAGACATATAACTAGGGAACGACAAAACAGAGAGCAGGTTTTGCTGCCTTCACACCAAAGCATCGGGCTTATAACTGAGTCCTAAAAATACTGCGTATTTACAGGAAGTAGTGGTCACTGTGAGGACAACATAACTGCCCAATAATTCTTCTAGAATATGCTGTTCTGATGAATATGCTTCGTGCTCTTGGTTTGACTATAATAAACGTTCTCGCTCTAATAACACATTTCCACCCAGCCACGATGGCTTCTGGCGGGGACATCAGGTTCGTAATTGGTTACAGTGTAGAAGACGCGGAACGGGGGCGGGGGGGGGGGGGGGGTACATATTAATGAACAATGACAGAGGAAAAAGTGTCTTTTCGTGTCTGCACCTAGATCATACTCTTTTACTATAGCTTTTTTTCAGGCCACACAGCTCCTATATCACACGAGGCGTGAATCACGTCGAATATTACGTAGTGTTGTCTTTTTACGAAAACACTAGACGAAGCATTTACCTCCCGCCTGGATGGTAAGAAGCATCCCTTTGGCAACAGAATCAGGAGAATCTACTTTTTTTGCCTCTTTGAACGTGAAAGAGCAGCTGCTCACAGACGTATGTGAAATTATAACAATACAAGTCACACTTGCCGCTATAATCACTTGAAAAAATTCGCACAGGACTTCGTCGCACATGCCAAGAACACGGCGGAGTTGATATTTGAAAGAGGTATTGTGTGTGAAAAGCTGTATGCAGCTCTATAGCTCTTGCTGAAGGCAGTAGCACGGTGGAACTTTCGATTAAGCGCTGTGGGGTATGAAGCGCCTAACGACATTTATGCTTTTCTTCCGATTGATATTAGTACAAGGTTAGTTATGCGTGGTCCTAGATAAACTGTATGTTTACGCGCAAAGTGCTGCTACTCGTATCTAAAGCTTCAAATGTTTTCGTTGGTAAGTGATTTATCAACGTTTCTTCTATCTTCAAACATCTTCCCCGGGAGCTATTGCCAGGCAATTGGCCGAGATTGTTCATCAACATGTCCTGCGCATAAAGTAGGGTGCTGCAATCAACCATTTCCTGACGTGTTTATTGACCTTCTGTGATGTGTTAGTTTGTAACTTAACCTGTTGTTCAGGCTAAAAATACCGCTGAAGTTATTGCTATCTACTCGCTCGTGTAAAAAAAAAGTTATGCTTAAGTTTAATTCAAAAGGAATTTTCTAGAGCAAGCATAGTATGCAGGGTGTTGCAGAGTAAGTTGCTTCGAACGTGTTGCTTCAGTTAGATCAGTGCTGTCAGACATGCTAACCATATCACATTCCAGAGGAAGAGTCTTTAATGAATATTGCAAGGCTGTCTCCTCTTACAAAACATGGTTTTTTCATTACTATACAATAGTTCAGGTGACAAAGCCACAGAGTTCTTGCCAGTAAGAGCCTTTGCAGTTGCAACAGCTCTTTGTATCTTAGTATGCTGAATATAGCGTTTGGCTTGGAGCTCCTTTGACAAGCAGTTCTAGAGTAACATTTTTTTTTACCTCTGCTGTTTCCCAGTGTCGATTGGTAATTGGGTGAGTTGATGCCGGCATCTTCAAGAGAGTGCAAAATAGAGCGACGTAAAGAAGGGGAGACGAAATAGCACCAAGTAGAAAATGTTACCTTTCTTTCTTTTATAAGGAGATGTGAATATAGAAATTAAGAACCAGTCTAAGCCTGTCTGATAACGCGAGAAGGACGGTACATGCAAGCCGTTAAGCCCAAATAAAACCCGTCTGGCTTGTTAATAATGTAAAACATTTTACTGCAGCCAACTTTGTAGAGTAAAAGTAAGGGCGCACCTATATTTAATAAATTAGGTGCTGCATGTTAATATATTCATGCTCCGGAAAACAACAAACCACATATATATATATATATATATATATATATATATATATATATATATATATATATATATGTGTGTGTGTGTGTGTGTGTGTGTGTGTGTGTGTGTGTGTGTGTGTGTGTGTGTGTGTGTGTGTGTGTGTGTGTGTGTGTGTCCGACACCGCTCATTTAGTTCGAGAAAGCCAGCCGGGTTAGGAAAATAGCGGACCGTTACATGATGATTATAAGTTGATTATGTAAGTGCAATTCATTGCTAAGTCAATTTTGTGCATAGCACCTAATTTTCTCGTGGAACTGTTACTTTTCACAAAAAATATATATATTTTCTTTGGCTTTACCAAGCAAACTAATTCTGAACCTGGCACGACATATTCGTCTTCCCGACTGCATTTTGACGAGCTGGTATGAACTAGTAGTTTACCATTAACAAGCATTACTTTAATAATGACAATTTATTCACCTAGTCATCGTGGCTCCGTTTCTTGTTGCGCAACTTTCAGCGTTTTTCAGAAAGCCGCAAGTCAAGAACGCTACAGTGCCAATGTTATGTCACATATCACCGTATGATGGCAACAACTGTAGGCGAGCAGGTGCCCTCTGGTATTATGACGTTTCCTATAAATCTTGCAAAATGCTCACCACAGGTTCCTGCAGCTCTGCTAGCAACCGCTTCCACACTATTCACAAGTGCCAGCAATTATGCCAACGTGAGTATGCTGTATAACGTATGCTTCACGTCGCCAGGACTGCGTCGCCATTTCTGGCAAGTTTGTTGAAATCACGCGACAAAAGCATTTTACCCTGCAGAAAATTTTTTTTGCAGTTGTTTAGCTGTTTTCACTCATCTCGGCAGCATTAGTAAGGTAATCAACATGTTTCCTGTCCGTGCCTTGATTTTAACGCGATAGCGTGAAGAATACCACGTCGGCGTCCGCTGTCCGACGTCGGACATCGCATTTGCAAAAACATTTTTGAACCGCACATAACCAGGCCGTTCATGTGACGCAAGGAGTTAAACTGATTGAATTTCTCAAGACGAAATACGCAGAAAAATCGTAAACTACAACACACACAACCTAGACACATGAAAGCTCTCGGATTGTAATCTGAATATACGAGAATACATAAATGCCACGTGAAAACTGTAACAAATCCCTTTTCCACCGTTTCTACAATGCGCTGCAGACTGGAGACGGTGTCCGTCTCAACGGCAGGATTTATCCTCCGCCTCACAGAAAGCTCAGCACTGAAGATGCCGCAGCTCTCCGACTTATTCAGGCAAACACATTTCCTAACCTACACAAATACAGTAAGATGTTCCCGCATACTCATCGCGGCATCTGCCGCTGGTGCGGCGACACAGGCCCTACACTCTTCCACATCTCGTGGGGGTGCGGGGGCAAACCTCAACACTTAAAGACGCCTAGCACGTCATTTGAGCGGTGGGAGGTACAGCTGACCGGCGATACCCTGGCGGGACAAGAAGCTCTCGTCCAGCAAGTACGTCGAGCAGCCATGGCCAGTGGAGTCCTGGAATGAGGACACCACCTACTCGACCTCAAGAGCAACCACCTCGATGGTTCGAATAAATGTTTTTTTCTCTCTCTCTCCCTGTCTAAAGAGCTGGAAATATTTAAATTGCCGTTGCAACGAATTATTAAACCTGCTACGCCTTCACACGATCCATCCAGACCAGTTGCGCTACCCACGTCGCAGGTTTCCTGCTCTAAGGCGTCGTGTTACACCACGAAGCTCCTCACCAGCTTCTCATAGACAGATGCCGCTACTTCGTTATGTAGGATTATTCAAGATCTACTTCGATCTTATGCCACGAAACACAAGTAAACGACAACCATACCACACTTAAACAAATGACCTCACTGCATGCCTGAACCAAACAGTTACAGATATGCTATCGATGTACAGGGTCTGTCCTCAATGTCAGTAAGGCCGTTAAAACTTAGCTCTTGAATTTATCCCTAAAAGAGTTTAAAAATCTTCAAAATACTCTCCTTTTGCGTTGACATAGCGACTCCAGCTCTGGAATGCATTGCGGTAGTCCTCCTTCAGAATGGCCTTTAATGCTGCGGTGCATGCAAAGACGGAGATGATGGAAACGCTGCATCAGGTGATGTGGTAGTAACAATATCAGATGGTTCCGTGCAAACATCTAAAACCTAAGTGCCTTTTGGATCAGTAGCCGCACGAGCTATCTTGCTTAATAGGCTTATTACAATGTGATCTTTGTACATTCCACAAGACAAGCTGCTTGACATTACTGAGTTTGAAAAATTTGTAGACTAGTTTCCTGAGCCGTCTGTTGTGGTTGGTCATTTTAATGCTCACAGTAGGCTCTGGGGGCACTCACGGTGTCACGCTAGAGGCCGCGTACTTGAAAAATTGGTTCTGTCTCCTGGAGCATGCCTGTTCAACAAAAAGGTCCCAACCTAATACAGCACTACACATGACACCTGCTCCTCAATAGATCTGGCAGTTGGTTCTGCAACACTTCTACCATGCCTTGAGTAGAGATTTCTTACAGACTCCTTTGGAAGCGACTACCTTCCCGTAATCTTGCAGGTCTCTCAATTTTTCACTTTTACACTTGGAGCAAATGAGCGGTACTTATTCGACACATTGTTGATACTAATGAAAATTTAAACATTTTTCAGCTCCCACTGGACGAGCAGACGCTGTATGTCTGAAACAACCAACCGCTGGAATGTGTTCGCTAGTATCTCATGCCTGGTATTTTGACCGGTTGAGTCAAAGTTGCAAACTATTCAGCTACACTACTTGTACGAAACAACACAACTATTTCTTGTCAGAAATGAAGTGCCAGTCTGTGTGCCTACGTGAGTACAACCGCAGCGATAGTAATGCGCCACAGTGTTTATCACTGTGAACAACATAACCACGTCATTTCATTTGGATCGCTTACTTTTCCACAATTGTTTGTGCAAGAGTTTCGTCTTTTTGAGTGTAGACGGAGTTCACTGAACGTTCATGTGTGACATGTGAAACAAATGTAACGTGTAACCTTTCCAGCAAATTATTTCAAAAAATAATGCATAGCAATGCTATTTAAACATTTAGGCATAACCCACTCACGACGAATGTAGACGTTATCGCAATTCGTATTCAAAGAATGTCGTGTCACACCACATTGCTATGTTCTTCACTTCTGTGTAGACTACTTGTTCAATTTCCAGTTAGTGACATCTTCGTCAATTCTATTTAGCCCAACGTTCCTACCTGAATGCATGCTATGTTCCCATTCTTTTCACCTTTTCCCTCTCAGATGTTTTTGATGCCGCCTGTTTCACTCCCGTATAGCCAACTTTTTTAATGACTTGCTGCCGACTTCCCTTTTGGGTCTTGTATTGCTTCCTTATAGCGGCCTTCACCCAAAGCGTCATACCCATTGTGGAAGATTGGCAAAGGATGTTAACGTAGTGTTAAAGCAATAACGTGAATGGTGCATATATGTCGTGACCACAATCCGCCATATGACGCCCACCGCTGTCACGAAGACAGCACTCCTCTTCCCAGCAAGCTCAACAATATGTAGCGTTCCGGTGCATAAACGCCAAGCGTCCTTCTTAAACGGAGAAAAACCCGTCATGGTTACTCAGTGGCTATGGCATTTGCCTGCTGAGCACGAGATCGTGGGATCGAATCGTAGACGCGGCGGCCACATTTCGATGGGGGCGAAGTGCAAAAATGCCCGTGTACTTAGATTTAGGTGCACGTTTAAGAACCCCAGGTGGTCGAAATTTCCGGAGTCCTCCACTACCGTGTGCCTCATAATCAGCAAGTGGTTTTGGTACGTTAAACCCCCTAATCTAAGTTTTTAAACGAAGGAAAAAAAACATGAGGTCAAGATGCTTGAGTAAGTTACGTTTTCGCAATGCCAAGAAGATGTCTAACCATCACAGAAAGCTTGGCAAGGCGAAAAACAATGCAAAAACGTAGGATTATTCCGCCATCATCTTGAAATTTCTGCACCAGGACGCCGATACGTCGCAGATTTTGATGTCGTCTGGATAAGCCTAGTTTATTTATGATCGTTAAAAAAGGACAACATTGCATTCAAAAAGAGCCAGCGACTGAATTGAGATAAATTCACAAACTTTTGCCGAGCAGTATTGGCGTGAACTTGAAGAGGTCGTTTGAAATGCATGATGGAGCAGCGCTTGTGATCGGCTCCTCAATTCAGAACATTGCACTGCGACCCTTCACTTGCCCTTGTAGTTGGCAACTTCTAACGGTAAAAATGAATGAATATAGAATACTCTAAAATTAAAATTGATAAAGTGTCTTTTTAGTGCTCTTTTACCGGAAGCGACTGACACGAAAAAAACAACGACCGTTTTTGCCGTGCACGTAATACCAAAGTTTTCACTCACCATTTTCATGCATGTTGTTGAGAATGTACATTCCGTCAGAAATACGCTGAAGGCATCATTTCACTCACAAATACTGCGGCATGTAGCGTTCCCACAAGAACCAGAAAAGCAGATGAATTTTTGCATTATGCTTGTTTTGGAGTTTGAATGCCATAAGCATTGCTCTTCGCGCTCTTTAAGGGGATTCAACATTTAAAATAGCTTAATCCACAACTGCCATAGAAAAGAGCGCCTATACAACAACACCCTGTATCGCAGGCTCGGCAAGAAGGCCCCTATTACGACTGCTTCCTCATTTCGCTCCTTCACCACCCTACCGATTCCCACGACTTGGCGACGGCATGGCGAACATATTAGAAACCAGTCCATGATAGGGCGAGGCGGTTGCGGCACTCGCAGGGCGATGTAAATTTCCTTGTCGCAGAGTCATTCTTTTCATGCGTCTTTGAGCAACCTTCAGGTTACGCGGAGATTACTGAACGCTTAACGTTCTACGGTGGACAACCGTGCGATAGGGTTTGTAGACCGCTAGTATCGCAGGGGCCGCCAGGTCACAGAACACATCACCACCCCCTTTTTCTCGGTCTTTTGAGGTTCTTTCTTTCTTGCATGCACGTTCTCTTCTACCCAAGCATCCTACCCTGAATTCAATAATTTGATATTATTGGCTGAGGGATAACATAAGCGACCCTAAGGCACTGGCGCACTTCCGTTGTGCGCAGTCACACCAGCATTTTAGAGAAGCGAAGGGGGTCTTTTTTTTTCTTTTCGACTGTTGCAATCAGTAAAGGATCAATAGGTTTGATCAGATGGTAGCATGAAGCTATATTATCTTGCAAGCAAAGACTGGCAGGTGAAGTGCTTATGCTGAAAGTAGTCATTTAAGCCGCCAAAGTTGAGCTCACGTAAAGCGGGCTCGTAATACCGAGGTCAACGGACACAGCGGGTGACAGGAACACCAGGACATTCCGATACCACAACAGAGAGATAGCATACTAGTGCTAACTTTCAGAATATTGTAACAATTTCGAGCGGAGCTGTTTCTCTCGAACATTTCCACTAATGCCTTAAGTTGCGTGGTAATGAACTGCAGTTTCAAACACTGCCTACATAGGATGCACAAATTTTGAGCCCTTCCCGAACAAAACACTTTCTGGTACATACTAAGAGAGTTTTTCACGAAGGCATTAATTAAGTCATGTATGTTTACGTTAAAGTGGTGACGCGATAATTTCCTCCCCACCCTCACTAAATGCGATAGTTATGCCATACAAAAGTTCGCAGGCTGAATTCAGAACCCTGCGTAAAACAAGCTTGTAACGCTTCAGAGCATGTGTTTAAGAAATTTATTGAAACAACCCTCCCTGCTCCACCTCCCTTCGAATTGTGAATGCACATCACCCATAACAGTACCCTTATTTTACGGAAAATATGAACAGACTGCCTAGCTCCTGGCACCTACGAAGCCACAAACCCAAAACGCTCACATTATTTAGCTCACGAAACTATGCTAAAGGAGGGTAAAGTATTTTTTTTTTCGCACAGCCCCTAATTAGGTCAAATAAATTAAAGTTACGCTGCACATGGGACTTACCATAGCTCTGGATTTTGCCAAAATGAACCTTGGTGCTACCCAGGAATGTATGGCGAAAAACGGGCCACATAATACTTTCGCGCCCTTAGTAAAAAATGTTTTCCAAATGGTGCAACACCCACACGTATTTATTACCATGCACTAATACGCAATAAACTCTTTATTTTTAGAGAATTCGTTCTCGGTAGAGTTAATAGTTTTCGGTTGGCAGTGTGCGAATCTCTAAACAGTTCCAAAAGCTAATTTTTAATGCTATGTAGCATTATATGAGCAATTTATTGCAAAGACTGTAATTCACCCACGCACTCTGAACTTTGCCCACGCATTAGCAAAAGCATGCCCCTTATTTTAACGAAACCTACAGTACACGATTTCTTCAGTTCAAAGAATGCGCCGGTTAAGCTACTGCGAACCTCCTGAAAGTCATGAGTACAGGACAACAATGCGAGATAAGTAATTATTTGTAAAGCACCTAGAGCCATCAGAAAGGTTAGTATTTCTCTACCCATTACAATTAACGTGCCCTCCTTTCCTAACTAGTGTGAACTCGGGTTTAGGCAGAGTTATCTCGTCACACTAGAAACATAACATAAACGGCCTCCGGTGCTTTCGCGCATTTGCTAAAGAAATTCATTGCAACTGTCGGAAGAGACCCCCCCTCCCCTTTAATGGCCTGCGCTTCCACTTAACATATAACCTGCCTCTTAATTTAACGAAATATGTACAAGCTCTTGTGTGTTCAGTAGATCGAAGATGACCCTAAATAGAATATTTCTGGTACTGATTGTTAGGAAATAAGCGGTGGAATTTGGGTATTCATTACACTTATCAAGTACACATTTGTCATTAAATGTAAACTTGGTGCAACTGAGAGTTGTCTCAGAAGAGTATAAACATCGCAAGGAATGACCATTAAGTCCTTTAGAGCCCTTGTAAAAGAATTTTCTTTGCGAAAGCTGTATCAGAACCGCGCTCTTTTATCTTGGCATGATGATTTGCAAGAAAATTCTCCTTATTTCAATAAATTTGAATGAGCTGATAATAGTATTTCTTCCAAAACCGTGGTATAAATTCTGCACTATTCGTATGAGACAGCTACAACGCCCCCGAGCGCCTGAATGCATAAATTATTACAAACGTGTTAAGTAAACCGGGCGCTTTTTACTTTGCATACAGATCGCCCATTACATGTTCATTATTTTGGCATTTTAACCAAATATAAACAGCTTCGCTTCTTTGGTTCACCATGAACCCCGTGGACCCTGAGGCAAACCTTGCATCATGCACTGAAGTGGCTAAAAAATTAGGGTTAATTAAGCTTTTACAAAGCTTGAATGAGGTTTTCAATGTCAAACATTCCACACACAGTACACTTACCATAGCATACCACCGGTAGCAAGATTACCAAACGCGTATTGAAAATTATAAAGCTATTTCATCTTATTTGTGCAAACACTGAAATGTTTACCAGCGATCACATATTACCATTCACATTTTCAATAAAATTATAACACTGCGGTTTTAGCGTATGCTAGAGTTACCGTATTTTCGGTAGTGTTGAGAAACAGAAACAAATGATTAAAGAAATATGAAGCATTTCGTTAGGTTAGTTTTCGTTGCAAAACTCGCAACAAAATCTTGAATCCTACATACACTTACGAAGAGGCCAAGGCAGATGTGTTTATATTTCTTTGGAAGTATGCTACGTAATCATACAAACAGTTTTCCTGAATTACGCCCCTGCATCCAAATGGTAGTAGCAATGGAAAGTGGGCGGGAGGCAACCATACATTAGATGCAAACATGGCGGTACATTGCCTGGTTGTGTTACAAAACGCGACCGTGAGGTAAAGTGGGTTAACCAAGGGGCCCGATGTTTGTTAATCATATCATAAGAACCCAACACACAAAGACTTAGGGACTTAGGGCCAACTTAGGGCCAGACTTAGGGCCAACTTAGGGCCAACTTAAGGAAACTTACTAATTGAATTAAAGAAATGCCACTATAATGGCAATGAAAGTGGATGAAAAAGCATGAACAATTCCACTCTGGGTAGGTGGTTACCAAGCGAAGCTGTTCTGCAGACGACATTGATGTGACACATAATATTAACAAAGGTACGCACACTCATTCATTGTCTAGATGTATGGTCATTATTTCACTCGCAACTGTAGTCACATTCTTTGATAACGTCAAATCGGTACACGTGCGCCGATGGGTGGTCGGTTGGGCCGGATCAGTGTGGAATTGCAGGGGATGTATGTGCAACACGAAACGCCCAAACAGCTACCTTTTCGGTACCAACACTTCCACATTGCTATAACCAGCAACGACAACAGGGGTAATGTCATCGCAGCTAATTCCTGCAAAGTGAGTAGCCAGGAATCTTGCGAGATTATGAATCATTGCATTTTTTGCTTGCTTACAGAGGTATGAGCCATTTGCTCACGGGGATATGAGCCATTGAGGATGACAGTTTTCGACGTGCTGTTCTGTACCTCGTATGCGTGATTTAAGGATTTAAGCACTGGTCGCTTCACTTTGCTGAGTGCTTGTAGCCTGTGCCTCAGGGAGCTAGAAGCCAATGCGACTTTTGCTTGCTTATGGAGTATAAATACTTACTGGAGTATGAGCCAATCATGATTTTAGATTTTGTTCATGGCGAACAAAGATACTCTGAGCCCTAGCGACGTAAAGGTTCGCTGTAAGAGCGCACTGGAACTTTATAATAAAAACAATAGTAATTTATTATTTCTACTTCTGAAAAGTATATGGCGAAAAATTTTTTTTTTCAATTCAACGGAACTAAAACTTGGCGCTTCATTCCACTCCAATTGAAACTTGCATGTTAGAGTAAATTAGAATATGAATGGCTCTTTTAAATTAAGTAACGTATCAATTACATTAGTAATGTGTATACTAAAGTCTGTGTCACTCTTAACCTATCTCTGTCATGTCACTAAAATGTTTTCAACCCGGGTGGCTTGCAGTCTCGAATGTTTGTGCACTTTATAATTCTTGTGTATGCTCGACATTGTGCTCAAGGTTAAAAATTTCTATCGTGGCTATTATATATATGCTTTGATTCTTACAGCGATTTCTATTTTCTGTGTAATTCTAAGGTTCCATTGAACTTTAATATTTATGCACGCATACGAACAATCCATTCAATACTATCTGCTTGTTAACGTGGCTTACATATGCAATTTATTAATATTGCACCGGTAGATAGCCATATAGGTTAACAGGCCCCATATATTTGTAAATATTTATTTTGTTGTTTGCAATAAATTATCAATTGATTGATTCAATAGTTGATTAGCCGAACAGCTCAACGAATGACTGCATGAATTTTCCACTATGCATCGGTCACTGGTGTCAAGTTTGTGCGGGTATAACATACTTATTCTGAGCTTTTGTGCAGCACTCATTGTTCAGGCTATTTTGCTTGCACCATATAACATTATGCAATTTCAAATTTACACGCTATTCAGCGCAGCAATGTATTGCTGAAGGATTGATGCTTTGTGCAGCAATCTCCTCTGTGTGCAGTTCTTAAAGATAACGGGAAACCAAATAGAGATGTCATACGCAGTACTTTTGTTCCTCTGCGTTGTTGGTATGTCCTACGTTTATTGATTCTCGGTGTAACGTGACATTTATTTGCAGCCCAGAGGTCACCAAAAGCTTTCTGCAGTGAACCGCCAATTCCTACATTTTGTACAGGCACGGCACACCGCTGGTACTTTGATGAAAGGAAAAACACCTGCCTTGTATATCTAAACAAACGTTGTGGGAAAGGCAGAAACCGCTTTAAAACATTTGCCCAGTGCATGGAACGATGCAGCTGTAAGTACGCATGCTTTCTGCTTACATGCCTTTACTATTGTGAGAAATTTGTCCTCGCAAATATAGAAAAAGTAGCTTGTTACTTCTCCGATTGAGGGGCTGATGTTGCAACGCGCTCTTGACGAATCGAGAAACACTTCTCGTACTGCAGTTTCAAATTGATTTGCTGTACGTGTTTACGGGTCGAAGCGTTATGCTGCTCGTGCGGACAGCATTATTCTTGAACGTAATAGTGAAGCCAAACTTCCATGCAGCCACAGAATGGGGAAGAAATCGGGGTTAGTAGAAAACTCATCAGAGCAGTCAAGCGGTCTACGCACTATCGTCCGCTGAAGGGGTGCATATGCATAATATTTATCCTGCAAGCATATCTGAAGATAATACAAAGAAAAAGCAGCCCATTACATTGTCTACGAAAGTAAATCCCGAACCTACCTGCTTTAAAAAGTGGAACACAAACACTTGTCAAAATAGTTGAACAAAAAAAATGAACGTCGACGTTGGAAATCCACTGACACATCCTTCAAAACAACATGTAAGGAGCTCGGTGAAGTGGCTGGTAGACTTCAGGTTTTCTGTTATGCACATGTGGTATTAGCTGCATGTGTAACGGGTCTGACAGTAAGTGCGCATTTCAGAATTCGCCCTGTGAAACCAAAATAAAACAAAACAAAAAATGACGTTTTCAACTGTGAGTGATAGCTGTTGAGTGTCAATTAATATTATGATGTAGCTTCTCATGATGATTTGCTAGTGGTGCATTCATTGCCCAGTTCACTTCTGCCAGGTGGTACTTGTGACAGTTTTTTTTTTAATAAACCCCACTTGCGCGCCTAAAGGGTTTCTTAAATCGTCGGAATTGATATACAGAGTCAGCCATACCGAGCTCTCTAGAAGCGTGTCCTCTTTTGTGCAGCATCGAAAGCGGTGTGATATCATGCGCGTTAAATCCCTCACTGTTTCATGCCGTATCCGTTGCTGTAGTCATTCGCGGATGCGTGCAGAACAATCTTTTGGCGACAAGAAAGCATCATTTATTGTTGAGGTGGTGCTCCCCGGATGTGAAGTTGGAATGACGACTAGTTCCTCCCGTTTTACATCCTGCGTTTGCAATTTCACCACTGACATCGCTTAAACACATGCACCTTTTACACCTATTACACAAGTTTCTAATACCGGGAACAAAGTTTTTGTAAACAGGAGCATTCAACTTTAACCATGAGGTACCGTCTTGTAATTGTCATGGTACCACATCCCGCTGGCTTGGCTCCGCACGTTAAATCCACGTCATTAAGGACACCAATGTTAACGCTCCTTTTTAAAAATTTCGCATATCGTACCTTAGTAAGATAAAGGATATATGCATGCCTGAGATGAGCTAGGGTAGCTCATATGTACAAAATAATATACGAGGAATCAAAATGTCCCCGATGTTGTAGCGTCAAGCTTTGGTTACCAACACGTCCTGTGGGGGCGTGGATGACGATCTCTGTAAGGATAAAAAAGTCTGTAATTATAGAACAAAAAAATATTGCGGTGCCCAAAATGAGCTCACATATGTGTTCCATCTTTTTCAGATGCCACGTCTTAGGCGGACTACGCATGACTTCAAGAAAACAAGCCAGCATAAACTGGTGGCCCGTAATGAGATATTTCCAGAGCGCTCTGACGCGCAACGTTTCTTTCTTAGATTTAATACGCATATCGCCAAGCGAAAAATAAATTTCTTACAAATCAACTTTGTCGCTGCTATCAATGCAGTTGCTGCAGTTTCTGTGGCTGCCTGGCCCCCCGCGTACACGACAGGGGGAAGGCGATACGAGACACTCGTTTAAACCCCACCGCGTCGAAAGTGCACAGTGCCCTTTGGAGCTCCATGGGCGTCGTCGCATTAGCCTCTTGACAACTCTAATTATCCGTGATCCCCTTCAAAGGTATTCTAGAAACTGCAGCCCTTGCCTTTCTACTAAGCTGCGAGTCCATAGGGGACGTAGATCGAATTTTAGAGAGGAGGAGGTAGAAGAGGCAGTTCGCATACAAGAGGAAGGGGAGGTAGGTGGAGTGAGAAACACAGAAACCCTGCTATAATACGACGGTGGTTCCGAGAAAACAGGATAAACTAAAGTTCATGGTACGGCAAAGTACTTTTCTGCTATTTCTGAAAACTAAGCTTGAAAGAGCGTAGGGTAGGGCGTGTTGGCATTCCATAACTGAGGTTTTTAGCGCACGAAAAGGGACAAGAGACCGAGGCAAGACGCGGACAAAGCAGAAAGCTGGGCTAGTTGGTGTATCATCATTATTCAAAAGACTAGCGCAATATAGCAGGGACAAAGGCAGAGAAGACGACAGGACGAGCGCTCGTCCTGTCGTCTTCTCTGTCTTTGTCCCTGCTATATTGCGCTAGTCTTTTGAACAAGACGCGGACACAGCGCTAACTTCCAACAATTGTTTTATTCCGCGAAGTGGTAAAGCTGTTGTCTGTTACCTATATATGTGCGTACCGCTTCGTGGGATAAAACAATTGTTGGAAGTTAGCGCTGTTTCCGCGTCTTGCCTCTGTCTGTCGTCCCTTTTCGTGCGCTAAAAACCCCAGTAATGAAAAATAAGCATCATGCACATATGGCAAGCGGAGAAGTTACACAGGGCGTGCGGAAGCAGAGTCGTATTAATTAAAGTGACCCACAGGGTCCAGGAGACCCTGAGGGAGCGGTCACACGTAAAATCAACAGCTTTGTGCCTGCTCGGTAGCTTCGCGGCTATTTGAATGCTCTAGGTGGCGGATTTGATCCCGACCACGGCAGCAGCATTTCTATGGGACCAAAATTTAGAAAAAAACACGTGCACTTAGATTTTGGGACAAGTTAAATAACACCATGGTGTCAAATTAATCTGAAGTACGCCACTATTGCGCGTCTAATAATCCGACTGCTGTTTTGGCACACACAGCCCCATAATCCAGCTCTAAGTGAATGTTCTTGCCACAATGCGATGTGCCATGTGAGGCAATGACAAAGCTCGACCCTCTCAGAAGTTATGAAATGTGCGAAAAAGAAGGTCTCAAGAAACACTTCTCCCTGTGTCTTCTCTGTACTACGCAGACAATGACCCGTAGTGCGTGCAAGGCAGCAATTAACATTTCCTCACCACTGTCGTGTTAGACTACACATTGAAGAAATTAGGCTTTCGCTGTCAACAATAATGCTAATTATGTCTAATGAAAGCAACCAGCAAAGGAAGCTTAAAGCTTGCATCGATTGTCACAGAGCTTTCTCATTTGTATGACCACACTGCAGTGCTTTGGCCCCTGGGAGATTCTGCACAACCCTATGTTACTTAAGTTTCGTAATAATGTGTGTTTAATAGATGCAGTTCTTGAAACTTAGATGAAACATATTGGTGCACGTTAACTTCTTTAAGGTAATATTGAAGGAATCTTTGTGATGTGCGGGGCAAGCTTAAAGCTTGGGATTTCGCTTTCTTTACATGATCAGAACTTAAATATGCAAATTTTCTGAGTGACCCAAAGCTAGTCAAATGAACACAGTAATTTCGTGGCCACGAAAATTAAAGTCCTCACTAAGAGGTCAAAAACATCTTGTGCATCTTGTCGCCGCCCCACCAAACCACCGAGCAGCAGACCCCATGCCTTTGCTAGCTGCTCTGAAGTCTTCCTGGTGAGGGTCTTCACAGAAAGTGACAATGTCACAGGTATTGTGCATGTATTCTGAACAACAAAAATCATGGGAAAGGAAACATTCCCATGGCAGTTATCGAGAATAATACGAAGCTTTTACTCATGAACCACCAAAACATCAACGCGCATTAAGCAGCATGTGTATCTTCGCACTTTTCAGTTCACAATCACTATGATTCTGCACAACCCTATGGGGCCACAAATTAGTTTAGCACCAATTTTTACTACCCAAGCAAGGTTATATGCATCAGGCAGCAGGCTTCAGAAATAGAGTGCCGATGCCTAACTCACCGTGATGCGACGCTTGAGCATTTGTGAAATATTATGAAACGTCATACTTGTCAATGGCAAAACTAAACTGCTTTAGCTTCGCCGACAAACACATTTCTGAAAGTGGTTCTGTTGTGTTTTACTAGATGTTTGATATTTTTCTGCAAAATATTATAATTTTGTAAGATTCACTAGTCTAGTGGGGGCTAACTAGCGTTTATACTCTCTCTGCTTACTGCTCAGTTCATTGAATTCGTTGTGCCACTCAGAAAAATTTGCTCACACACCATCCCTTTGGCGATTTACCATTGTCATGTCATTCCTTGGAACAACCTATTTGAACCCTACGCCGAAGTACCTCTAAAAATTCACAAGATATTTGGTATTCCGAAAAAAGTGTTGCATGTCGATCCAAGAAAAGAGTCATTGTTATGGCTCCTTCAGCAGTGAATTTTTCGCAGTGTAAGAGCTTCTTCTTGAGGGTCGCTGTGATGCAACGGCATTCGACCGCCATGCACTACTTAGAGGAAGCATCCGATCCGAAACCCAGCGCGGCTGTTTCAACATAAGAAACATGTTTTTAAAACTCCAGAAAGGTCTACACTGTGATCGATGAAGTAGTGTTAGCTCAACAATAGCTCAATATAAATAGGGACAAGGTCGCGTAAGCCGCAAAGCAGCCTTCGCCGCGACTGTGCGCTTCCACATACTGCATCAGATGCGTAGCAATGAAGCCTTTCACCGACATCCCTGTTTTCTTCTGCGTAGTCTATGTGCACGGTACGTTCTCACTTTCTTGTGCATGCATATTTGCAATGGGCCAGAATCAAGAGATTTGAAGGGCTAGATTTTTTGCTAATCGCGAGCAAACGAAATTTCACGACATGAAGTCACAGAAAACATAAAGTAAATGCAGTGTTACGCGCAGCCTAAATGTAAAAATAATCTGGTAAAGGGGAATGAAAACGCACGAACGGATAACCTGCCGCAGGTGACCAAAACCGCATCCACTACGTTACGCGTGGAGCACATGACCTAACTATCAAGCGCAGCGCCATCTCTCCCGCTGATTTCTCGGGTATTTGATTACAAGAATAGCCCTGGGTATGCTAACCGATATCGTTCGAGGCTAGCGCGGCGGAAGTAGAACGCCCATTTCTGCTGATTCTAGAGAACATATATTTATTAAAGCCATCGATTTCTGCAAACATATAAAAAATGTTAGAACATGGCCGAGCATCATTTTTACGTGTAGTAACACGCGTAAATCGAACGAGAAGAAAGGAAACCGAGCGGCCGAGTTTTTTAACTCATATCACAAGAAGCTCAAAAGGAAAACATGAAGGGCTGCATAGGGGAAATTCCTTATACTTAAAATTTATTTAAATACTGTTAAATTATTGGAAACGAAGCTGCAAGAAAGAACATCTAGCCGAAGGTGGGGCACGAAAGCACGTCTTCGAATTACGCATGCGGTGGTCTTAGCAACTGAGCTGCCGCAACGCTGTTTTGCCATGCAATTTCTGGGGTCTTTGTGATTATCTACTTGAACAAAACATGGCAGTGTTGGCCAGCGCCACCCCTCACGGCCTTGATGTGGGATGTGAAGTATCATTTCTGGCGCAGGCGTTACGTGCGCGTGATCTTTTGGACTGAAAGCAACTAGTTAGCAAACTCTCGCGTACTGCCTGAAGGCATCAATGGTCCGCATTCGTGGCCTCGTTATGTAATGAACTAGAAGAAAGAAAACCGAGGGTGCTATTTTTTTTTAGTAGTCATATAGTAAGTGGCCAACAAACAGACACTAACTACAGCATAAGGGAGGCTGCTTTTACTTATATTGGAATGGAAAAAAAATTATCAACTAATTGAAATCGAACTGGATAAAAAAACAGCAGCACAAATTATTTCTTCTACGCAGTCCTTGGTGCCTGTGCTTCTTGGTTTCTTATTATTTGAATAGTGCGTAATCGGGCCATCAGTTTCCTTTGATCATTTCTCTAAGTGATTTAGTAAGCACAAGTAATTTCCCCTCTCCTTTCCTTAATGTCTTTGTTAGTTGCTCTCCTGTAACATGTGAAGTGAATATTTTGCCCCGAGTGCCCACTGCAGTGGCACCCCATGATGTTTTGCTTTACAACTAAAATAGAGGGCTAATTCTGTCCACTGGAACAAAGAAAGGGTAGCTGTGACCGCTTAGTATGTATAGAAAATACCGAAGCTTAACCTGTTGACGTTCGGCGAAGAATACGCCGCGCAAGTAGATTCAATGAGAGCACTTGCTTGTTCCATCGGCGCCTTCATATCTGCGGGGACTCCAACCTCTGATTCCTAACCTCTGACCGTCGAACACTGTCTATAGAAAATGGGCGAAAGCGCGGGAGAAAGCTATTCACTTTAAAGCTTCACTTACTAGAGCTGAAAAATTTTGATCGCTTCTTCTAGATACCACAAACATCGTCAAATTTAGTGCAGCACATGCCAAGGAAAATGCTGTCGCTGCTTTGATTTGTTTAGAGAGGAACACCTCAGGCGAAATTACCTCCTACAACCCGACCTTATTGTGTTTAGTAATGACCAGTGTAGCTTTCAGAACACTGCACCGAGCTGTGTTCCATGGTTTGGATTTAATATCCACTGTTCACTACGTACTGTCCGTCACATCTATTTACCATGTTAAATTTTGCGAGATATTTCCTTTACTTATTCTCAAACGCCTTCATTAAGAGAATAATAGTTTAAATAAGTAAGATTTAGGTGGTATTTTGGGGAGACTTAGGGCTTCAGTAACTAAGAATAGAATTTTTCTCAAGTTTGTTTCACCTCCGCTGCCATCGCAAAGTTTATCCAGCCTAACCCCTTCATGTTTTTCTACCCATACCACCATTTCATTATGTGTAAACTAACATTTATATTAATATGCTCAGGTAAACAAAACGCCATGTACGAAGTATGAAAGCTTCAATGTTTGTAAGCTGGGATCTTATACACGCAAGGTGCTTAAGAGGAACTGCCGATTTGGTTCTTGGGGATATTACAACATGAGAGAAAGCTTGCAGGAGATTAACTATGTTCCACAAATTTTGTAGCAAGGATTTTGATTGTGCTTAAATGATTCTACATTTCTGTTTCAGTGCTCAGCGTTTGCTACGGCCAATATAACACAACAGGTATAATTATATTTTTGCCATTTTTTAATTGTAACGCTCTGTGGTCGGTTCCGCATCTGCCAAGAATGTAGTGAGCTGATGTCCTCAAGAAACTTCCGATCTTGTGGTTTTTGCAGTCTACACTTTTCCGAGCGAGCAAGTGTGCGTTCTCTAGGGCACTTATTACATGAGACCTAGGCTCTCATTTGAAACAACAGAAGTTTGCGTGATGCCTTAAACACATCGTATATGTGCAGTTTCTCGCGTAGATGTTTGTTCCTTGACAATTGCCTTAAAAAGGACGAATTAGCTACAAGCCGAATGTTATGAAAACTTGCGGCTTTATGCGCTATATGACTGGTGTCGTTGGTCTTTCCCTTTCCGGCACTCGAAACCTCGCAATATGCAGCCGGAAAGCGGAAACTTCTAGGGCCTCTTGTCAAAACTAGGAAAAATCTTAATAATTTGTGTAATTGAGTAGAGCAGAGAGTGGAGACATCCTAATAGGAATAATAAACCAGCGAAATGTGGTATACTTATATCGTCCATGCAGATAGGTGACACCCCTGGATTAAAATGCACGTTTTTGTAGTAGTCGTAGTAGAACCGTGAGACTGCGGCTTTGTTATCGCTGCCATTTCTGTGCTCGACAAAACCTACACGCTTGTTGCGTTAAACATATGTAAAATTCTACAATACATAGCGGCATGTGGCATGAACGGATGATAAAAGCTATTAGAGAAATAGATTATGATTCGCCTATTTTGAACTTTGCCACGCAGGCGTGCTTCTCCTAATCTTGAAATTTCAAAGGAAATCAAAATGAACAACTTTCCTCACATCACGGAAGGGCCGGTCAAGTGTGAATCTGTAGAGTACAGTATTCTTAGATGATACAGCTCGCCAATCGATTGTACCTTGCCTCTTTGTTCGCACGGTGTATACTGCCACCACTGACATCTTGTGGAGACCGCGCAGGCTGGTGTTGTATCTAGGAAAACGACCATGCAGATGAGGTCGCCCGATCAGCTCACGACAGCCTCCACTGTGCAGCTATAACGTTATCCAGAACAGACGCAGCTACAGGTATTCGTTACCTCCCACGTGAACCGACAATGTCGCAGTGTAACTCGACGGAATTTACCAATGCTAGTCTTCACAGCTTTGATTCGAATCAACTGCTACGTCTACCGTCAGTACGTTCTAGAGCTGAGGAGATACTCCTGTGACGCGCGTGGCTTGGCGTGGACTTCGCGAATGCTTATTCACATCGAATCGGAGAAGCCAGCAGCCGTCCATGCTGTAACTGTGGGCGCAAGAAAATAATAGCCCACCTTCTCTGTGGGTACCCACGCTTCACTGCGCTCAGGAAAAACTTTAAAGAGTGTTAGATTATCTTGACAAACGCTCTTTGTCTGAGAAGAGGGTCCACGGACACTGGCCGAGACCATTCTCAGAACAGAAAGTTTCGAAGGCGCTGTCGCACTTATTGCGGAGAACTGGCCTTAGAGACAGACTTTGAGGAGTGCCATTTTCTCGTTTTCTTTTTACGCTTTATTTCGCGCTCTTTCCGCTTTTTTGTAACACCTCTTTTCTATTATATTTTAATCCTCCTTCATTCTTCTTACCCACTTTCCGCAGCACAGGGCAGGCAGCCGGTCTGGATTTGGCTAACCTTCATGTCTTTCCATCTATTCCTGCTTCCTTGCTACCGTCAATCCAACATTCAGTGATTGAATTTATTTTATGGCATTTATTACACTGCCTAATCATCCGAAGCTATTGCAAATATGTGTCTCTGTATATGAAAGTGCTCTTCTACTACATTGCCAATATTCTATATACCTGTTCTGGGGAAGCGATTCTGCCCTTCTAACATGTCAGACACATGCTTCCCTTTCTTTTTGAAGCGTTCAGCTCCACCGATCGCACTATAGCACACTTGTACACTACGACAACCCGGTTAACCTTTACTTTGACAAGACGCTTCGGTCTCGAAATATTATTCAACAGTTGGTAAGCCGAATACGGAAAGCGAGTGCCATCGTAGTCAACGAGCATGTACGTGTGTAATATTTTTCAGGTCTCAGTGAAAAGAGTGCGAAGACCTGCACGAAGCCCCCCTTTGTTGGCGTTTGCCACCCATTGACGGAGGCTTATTATTACGATGCTCAAGCCAACACCTGCAAGATGTTGCCACGCGGAGCTTGCGCCGGAGGAAACAATCTGTTCCCCAGTATGAAGAGATGCACCAAACAGTGCGTGCGTAAGTGAATTTTATGTGGGGCGTTGTAATTGAACGAATGCATTTTTGAGTGGTTGCACGTTTTTTCTACAGGAGTGACAATAAAAAAAACAATACCGTCACTTGCTTCTCTTCCTCACGTTGTGGCAGTGGTGAATCTAGGGATGTCGAGGTGGGGAAATGAGTAAAAAATGTCGTGGGGTTTTGCTGATCAAGACAAAGGCCGTAATCGACAACAGAATTTGGGGTCGCATGCACCCCGAGCTATCGCGGAAAATCATTATTGTTCAACTACTGCAAGGCTTCTGAATCCGGATAGCCTCTGATACCAGTATCTTCCGTGCATGTATATCGGATGCCACAACAAGCAATTGTGCTGTGGAAGACGATCACATTATGCGCTATGCATATAAATTGTTAGTGCGGTGTGTTTGCGTGGAATTCGTTCTTGGCATGACTTATAAAGCAGCGCCACTGCAATAATGGGAGGTGTACATGATAATGATGATTATATGTCTCAGACGGGAAACACACGGGCAATTTACCCAATTTACACAGTGAATGCGCAGAGGGCAAGGTTGTTTGTGGAAAATAACCTCCAAAGCATCAACAACGTCGCAGCCATTAGCACTAATGCAATTACAGCGCCTTGTAGCTTACACAGTAGCTCACGGTTTTCAGTCACCAAGTGCCATATAAGACTAGCACTGCTAATCTAGCGCCGTGAAGACATTTGTTTACAGCCCTCGAAGGCGATACTTTTGTTTGAAATCAAAAGGAATCTACCGATAACTTTCATTTTATATAGCTGGCATACACGCATGCACTGCCACAGTTGGCACTGCGCTTTCCATTAACGACGATCAGTGCAGAGGAAATTTGTTCAACCGTCCATAGTCGACAAGGCAAATGAACGCTGCACTGCAACAATTTGGACTGCACATGCTCAGCTGAAAGCTCACTGAGCAGGCCGAGATCCAGGCTGCCACCTCTGCCACTTAATGCAGTCAAAGTTCTCTTTTTCATGCACTTGATCTTGAATTTTTTGGACAGGAGCCAGCTCATATTTCATGTGAAGGATTGAACACAAGGTGGTATTTTACAGAAGAAGCCCATCACTTCGCAATGAACTCACGAAATACCGCGCAAGATATTGCAGATGACGTAGCTCCCAGAAAATATCAAATACTATATCAAGATATATACCGAAAATGGTGTTGCAGTCGAACTTCTTCACACGTTATTTCTCCGGTACTGCTAATACTAACAATTCACACTTTTCCAGCCCTGACTAAATCGTCCTCAAAAGTATGCCTACAACCACCAGTCGTTGGCCCTTGTGGACCAATACAAGTGTCCTGGTATTTTGACGCTGACACCATGTTCTGTAAAATGTTCAACCACACCATATGTGGTGGAGTAGGGAACGCCTTCCTCAGTGAGTTGAAGTGCCAAGAGGTGTGTCTACGTAAGTACGAAATTTTCTTCAACTAGTCCATCAGCAGTAATTTGCTGCTGATATACGCGCTTACCGTATAAGCGGAGCACGCTTCTATTATCCGCATACTGAGCTGGCGTCAAATTGTCCACAGCCCTATAAAAATGAATTGTCACAAATACATTTAAAACATGCGGGTATATCTCGTGTTTTCGAGATGAGCAAGTTCATTCAGCCGCTGGGACAGCTATACGGCACCGGTCTGTACGCTCCTCTTAATATATAGAACTTGGCGTGGTTTCGTCGTCTGCTCATCAACTCGTGCTTTGGCTAAGACTTCCTGTCCGCCCCGTCTGTCCATATTCTTTCCCATTTCCGCCCCGACCCCATTGGGTACCGGTAGATTAGGAGTGGCTTAAGTGCGCGCGCACGTATGTCCACGCTGGTGGCGGGAGTGCCCGCAAAGACCACGACTTTTATTGAGCACACATTTTGTTTGTGCTAAATGCTCAGCCACGCTCACATCGGGTAACCAATCCATAACCGTGTCCAAACCCGCCGTGGTTGCTCAGTGGCTATGGTGTTAGGCTGCTGAGCACGAGGTCGCGGGATCGAATCCTGGCTACGGCGGCCGCATTTCGATGGGGGCGCAATGCGAAAACACCCGTGTACTTAGATTTAGGTGCACGGTAAAGAACCCCAGGTGGTCAAAATTTCCGATGTCCCCCACTACGGCGTGCCTCATAATCAGAAAGTGGTTTTGGCACGTAAAACCCCATATATTATACATAACCGTGTCCAAAATCCGGGGGAACTGAGCATCGCCGGACGAGCGCTGCCGCCTATCGCGTCGCGTACATTCCGATAACATCAGTAACAATAGCTTGACAGGGAGCTCTTCGAAAGGCTCCTAATGGTTCCCGAGAATGTGGGCATAACCAGGAACTTCCAGGCTCCGAGATTTTCACCGAGAGCACGCAAGTGCTAAGTGGTGGCACAGAAACGGGTTCTGCGCCACTCCGTCGAGGATCCTTGAGCACGGAGCATTTCCTCGGCTAGCTAAGACCAGCCAACAGCACGATGACAGCGGCTCATGCATAAAGAACTCGAAGACATGTTTTTTGCCGCAAGTTAAAACACACACAAGAGGAAGACACGCAAAGACAACCCGGATGATATTTCTAACTGATTAAATTTGGGCTGTGACACATGAATATATATGCACATACACACATGCGCAGGCCGTTCACAAATCCACGTTATCCAGCGGTCAAACAACCTTGTTCTCGATTTTTGGAGCACGACAGATGTATCGCTAACGTAACTTGAACCTTTATTTTTTATATAGTAAGATTCCATTAGCTCACGCGCTGTTTGATCACGTGCTTCTGCTGAGAGTCTTAATCTCAGAAAAACGTGGTTTGCGCATTCAGGCCTTGCAGTGCGCAAGGCACGTTCAAGGCCTGGCACGTTCACTTATGCAGCATCCAGTCTGTCCTATGTAGGACTTGCGAGCCCACTTGCCTTCGTAAATTTTAGCGCATGTTTTCTCGAACGCCCCTATTCAATACGAAAGTTGTTAAAGCGAAAGCCTTCGATGACTCAGGGGTTCAAAAATACGATGCCCGTCCGGTGTTAACTCAACCAAAATTCAAGTACGTGCACAAGTAAGCCATCAATTTCTTTATCAATAAAACAGCCTGATTATCACTGTTCGCATCGAACAGACACCTCTACAAAGAATCAGTGTGGCCACAAAAGTATCGGCATGTGCTTTCGCGGTTTTGTTTCATATTTTCCGAGCAATGTACACGCGTCTTATGACATGTGGAGCAGTAAAATTACGCTTGGGGCGAACTGAAAATTTATTCGTCCTTCAAGGTTGGCGCTCTGTGTTTGTCTGACCTCTATTTTCGTGTCCCCCTGCGCTACAAGAAACTAGAAGGCACTATATACAGGGTCTTTCAGCGAACAGTTTCAAATTTTTTTAAGGTTGCCTGTGGCAGATAGTTCAATTCTAGTTTATGAGCCGGTATACTCGAAGCGGCGGACACTACTTGCACAAGAAATTGAAATGCAAAATTGATTAATTAACAAGAATTAACTAATTCACTTTTTAGCCGATTATCTTATGAACCATACTGAAATTTACAAATTCTAGCAATGGACTTCTCAAGAAGACGGATTCACTTTGAATGAACTCATGAAAAGACACACATCTTTTCACTCTATCATACATTCACTCCCATTAGAACGTATGTTAATCCAACTTAGGTGCACTCGCACTCGCATATACGACTGCGAAGTTATGGTTAGAATACACAAGACGCCCATCTGATACGACAGAAAAAGAATCAGTTAGAATATTATTATTACGCGCGCGGGTCCCTATGTTTACGCGGCGCGACAATAGAAATATCTCGGGAATCCGACTCTTCCCTTAGTCAAGCTTACTAGGGCGCTACAATTATGCCATGTACAACGAGATTGTAGTACGTGCGTGTGGTTGCACGTAGTATGAACATATGATAACATCTGTGAGTTTGCGAAAACACTCCATAGTGCGCTTGGCATTACCTACTTCTTTGGGTGTGTTTTAAAAGATAATATAAAAAGCCATACACTGTCAACGAAGTTGCCGGCCTTTGTAGATGTTCACATACGTAGTCTGCATAGTTCCGGACATATTTGGTATAATTTCTATGAAGTTAATTATGTGTTATCACAGGCAATATATGCGGAAAACCTATGTAAAAACTTGATGAAAGCAAATGCCAAAGTATCCGTGAAAAAAGCACGAAACTAAAAAAGTTTGAGAAATTTTCAGATTGAAAGCTTTGCAAGCTCAGAGCAGTCTGCCTTTGTTCGACTATTAGAACACCACCAGCATCATTCCACAATCAAACCCACTATCTGGATGATATAAGCTGTTCCGCAAGCAGGCTTTCGCAGAAATTTCTCGATAACCTAGATGACTGACATCTTAGTAGTAGAATTGATAAATCTTTGACTCGCGTATTGAAAGCTCGGACTAAGTGGAGAATAGATGGGGGCAATTATAATTGCAGTCACCATTCCACCTGTTGACTCTATAATTATCCTCTCTATTTTTAGGACTTTACAGTTAGGTCAGCGGAGGTGTGCGGTGAGCACCCAAGTAGCCTTGCACATAGTCAATGCATTCTCTTTCCAATTTTAATAAAACAGATGTCAACAAAGAGAAATATTATATTGAAGTATGGAGCATATGTCAAGACAAATCATCTGTACGCAAATGCGCAATATGTACAAGTTTTATGAGCAGCGCAGTTCATGTTCTTTGACAGCAACAAGAATAACGAATGCAGTAGCCAATGGTTTCTTTTTTATCAAGAGACATTCAGGTGTATATAGCATCTTATCTAGCTCATTCTAGCCATGTAGCCATAATGCACGGCCGCAGCTTTCACTCATTTTTGTTAAAAAAACAACGCT
The DNA here is from genome assembly GCF_038994185.2 of Dermacentor albipictus. Classification (NCBI taxonomy): domain Eukaryota; kingdom Metazoa; phylum Arthropoda; class Arachnida; order Ixodida; family Ixodidae; genus Dermacentor; species Dermacentor albipictus. Next base: position 40,587,766 of record NC_091827.1, on the reverse strand, counting down.
TTACGGTTAGTGCACGATAGTACGAGTATGTAAAATGACGAAACTGAAAAAAATAGTATTTGAACCTAACGGTCACAACAGCCCTCCGTTTAACCCTGCAAAAATATAATTTGACACAGCGAGGTAATAAATTTCCGAATACTCAATACCTGAATGTCAGTAAACAATTGTGCGCCGCGGTGATTAGTTGCAACTAAAAAAATATTCGCAATGCATTTTTGTGTTTTTGCACGATGTCTTCGTTAATGTGAAAACAATCTTTGATTTTCAGCAAAACAGAAGCCAGAGGTTTTCTGCAGCAAACCGCCAAAACCTGGCAGGTGTTTGTTTGCAAAGAAACGGTTCTTCTTTGATGATAAAAGGAATGCCTGTCTCATATTCCCAAACAATAAATGCGGTGGCAATAGAAACGGCTTTTCAAAGTTGGAAAAGTGCTTGCAACGGTGCAGCTGTAAGTATTCCTCTTCTTTTCAATTCTGAATTTTTGTGAAAAAATGTCACACTAATATCTGGGACGACAAACAATATGCCATACCATTTCTCTAATTTCGATTAAAAAAACGCAGATCCAAATTTAGCGAAATATTTTGCATTCAGGGAACGTTCACGACTACGGATATGCTTCATCGTCGTTATTGTCACAATCATCTCTTATGTTAAGCTTTAAGAAATTTCAACAGCTTCCAAAACTCGTGAAGGACGGAAAACGGAAGGCAATTCAATATTTCAAATGATCGATTTCTTTTATTATAAACTGAACATTTCTTAACCATCTTAAGCAAACACTCACTGCACGTCAGCGCATTGTATTTATGTAGACTCTGTGCATTTCTATGTCTGTGTCTGTGTTATACGAGGGTCATTTGATCATTGTGGTAACAAGCAAATAAAGGTACCATGTAGGCAGAAAATATTATTTTATTTGTGAACATAGTCCCATTCCAGCTCCACACACTACTTCCAACGATGCTCCATTTTTTTATCCCCTAAGAAAAATAAAGGATGCCTCGAAGTGTATGAAGTAGTGATTTAACACTGAGATAACCTCTTCATCTGAATAAAATCTTTCCACCCAGCGAATTCTTCCGGTTCAGAAAGAGGGCAATGTCGCATGGGGCAAAATACTGAGAATAGGGAGTATGAGGCACAACCTCGATGCTTAACTCGTGTAATTTGGCCATTACAACAAGCCATCTGTGGAGCGGAACATTGTCTTGGTGAAAAGTTAGTCCCCTGCTAACGCAGGTCGTACAGTGCGCAACTCTTTTTTCACTGGATCTTGTAGTGTTGCATAATATGGTCCTGCTATCGATTTGTTATTCTGTAAACAGTCTACAGATATTATTCCTCCTGAATCCCAAGAGACAATCGCCATTACCTTTCCGGCTGAACAAACAGTTTTTTGCCATTTTTGGTCCGCCTTCATAAGGCCCTGTCCATTGCTTTAACTGCTGTTTAGACTCTGGAGTGTAATGAGCTATCCACGTCTCGTCGATTGCCACCAATCGACGCTAAAGCACCTGCGGATGGCGATCAAGCAACGCTAAAGACTGCTTCGAGATGTGCTCCCTCACGCGCCGGTGTTCGATCATCAGCAGTCGCGAGAGAACGTGCATAGGCCTCCTTCATGTGGAATTTCTCGTGAAGAATATTGCGACGTCTCTCTAGCAAGATGCCTACAATTTCAGCTATCTCCCGTAACTTCACGCGGCGGTGTTCCATGACAATTTCATGAAATTTAGATATCATTTCTGGCGTGGTGACCTCCCCTAGACACCCACGACGTGCTTCATATTGCGTAGGAGTTCGATCACGTTTGAATTCATTTGTTCAGTAGTAAGTGGTCCTTAGTGATGGTGCAGAGGCTCCATAAGCTTCGCTCAACGCAGCTTTAAGTTGGGCAGGCATCCGGTATTTTAAATAAACATGTTTGATCATCGCTCGAACTTTACCTTTTCCATTTCGGTGGGAATCCTCACACAGCTCAGTGTCATTGGCTCTCAGAAGCTTACGAACTGTCGGTAGCAGCATAAACAAGTTCTGCCGTAGTATGAAGGGTGCTTCTCGCGCACCTCTTTGAAGAAAACAAAACTGAAGCGCCATCGCTTGTATTTTTGTCATCCTCATCAAGCGACCCTCGTATTGTTGTTTGCAACTTTAGTGCGTACAACATTTATATAATAATCTTTCGATCAACATTTGTCGCTCATGTCATTGTGCATTTGCACTGTACCACTGGCGTTTCGTAGACATAAAATGAATCACTGTGATGTGCCGTATATTGTACTTTTTTGTGATATATCGTAATATTCGAGATTTTTGATATATGACATTATGTGGTCAATATCACAGACGTCGAAAGGTGTAGGTGGCACCATATTGCGGTGCCAATATTTCCTTACTTATTGCGTAATTAAATCATTTCGATAGTATGAATATTTTCATTAGTTCTCGGTGAACAGGGATACTCGCAGGAACAGGAACAGGGATAGGAATAGGGAAACAGGAAACAGAGATAGGAACAGGGAACAGGAAAACAGCCAACAGGGCTTATATAAACGCGCTATACCACAAACAACTTATGTCTGTCAGAAACATCGATTGTGCAACATTTATATTTCTGCGAAATATTTTCTAAATTTGCCGCAGTGATCATTGCTTTTTTCCCACGCGAAATTAAGTTTTGTACCTGAAGCAAACCATCATCTTTGAAAAGTAATGAGTACAAAAAAAGAAAAGAATCTACTGGTACTAAAACATGGCGCACCACCATTCAGATTAAGAAAGAAGCTTCAGAAGAAACTGAGGGCTTCCCAATGAGTTATGGAAGAGAAAATTTAGACGCGACTTTATGAGGTACGATGACATTGGTGCGGACTATTGTTGCATTTTCTAACTGAACCAAGGATTAAATTAGAGAATGACTGCCCAGAAGAGGGAAGCGCGGTTGAAGACAGCAAAGAGTTAGGTTGTCTGATGAAATTCAGAACTTTGCAGCCACACCTTGATATCAGACAGCGCAAGACAGGGGAAAATTGACACCTAACTCAGGTGATGATAATGATGATGATAAGGTGAAATACTTCGGGATGGTATGACAGGGCCTTTTCTGGATGAGTTCTTTGAAAATTATCAATAGAAAAATTATATATTTACGTGATCTTGCTTCTCACATTTGCGCATAGTTTCCTCTTTTTTGATAAAGGGAATGGACATATGATAAGATCAGGCACACTACAAGCTCTTCATGTTTTCTGATTTGAATGTTTGGGTGGCACATTTACAGTAAACGATATTTTTGTTTATATGCTCTTTCAATGAATGATACTAGCTTTATGGCTTCGGAACCTATACTGCAGGTCCAGTAGCGTACTCGTAAGTATTTTGTGATATTGAAAGAAATAATAGTATTACAATCGCAGTCAATAATCATTCCACTAATTCAAGCTTATCTCCCTTCTCAGTAGAAAAAGTGGTCTGGTACGAAGTTATGAAGTACCAACCTAACAGTTCAACCTGTGATTCATGTATCGCGCGCCACATAGTATAGCAGAAGAAATGCAGAGCCAATTATTTTGTAGCTTTTGTATTTAAGACGTTAACACCTCAACCCAACACTAAACGATCCCACGAATGGATCATGCTTTCTATCATCTTACGAACATTATTGGAACTACACTTCCCCTTCTTTCAGAACTATGGTAGGTATTTATTCGCAGACGAACACTGCACATAGTAAAACGTGTCTCAGCATATCAATGACCAAAAGCGAGCAGAGATAACGTATCTCAAGGTAAAATTGTCTCTTGATCGAAAAGCATGTGTTTGTTCTTGTTTTCTTCCGATAATGTATCTGCAGTGAAATGTTGTAGTATTGTGTTAAATTAAGGTAGCATAACGCTTGCCATAATGCCGATATGGCATGCTATCGTACATAAAGTTCCGCCATAGCTATTTTTCATGAAGTGCCAGTGAATGTGCCTCGGCCCAAGGTCATCAACCCACACCCCATCCATAAGTACGTAAAGAACGTGCCAGCTATCATGAGCGAATCTTTAAGCAAAATTGAAGCGTTCTCTGCAAATGAAAGTGACAGGCTGCTTTTAGTGGCAACCTGAAAAAGCATTCCGTATTTTCTTGTGTAGGTCAGTCTCTTGTTAGCAAAAACCTGAAAAAGCGTTCAGTATTTCCTTGTGTGGATCTTTGTCAATCTTTAATGATAATATACACATCATTTAATAGTTAGTACGACGCAGGTAGGTGAACATTGCGTTTCCTAAGACATAGGAAAACGTCAATTTTAATTCATATTTGTAGGCTGCAACTTGCGTTATTCTGTTTCCTCTGTGTAAATGAAAGTCCTCAAACGCTAAAATTCGACACTCTTTTCCGTTTGTGCACTTCCCCAGTGCAACTCCGAAACACTCGGCTGACAAAATAGTTCAGAGAGCGCAAGGCACAATACCAGTCATAAATGCGAGATGCAACGTTTTCTTTGTTTTTAATTCCTTTAAGGCGACGAATTCACGCCAGACGTGTGATTTGCCTCACACTGCATATCAATAGCATGAGCTCTCTTCTTTACCGCTATCACAAACGGTCCTGCGCTAGGCGTGACGGTCCTTGCGCAATTATCCCATGTAGACGCAATTATCGTGCGCGTCTAGACGCGTGTGATAATTTCGCGACCACAGGGCGCTTCTCTTGTCAAATCGGTGCAACCGCCGAGTTCTGCAAGGACCGCGTTCATTTTTCTTTTCGGCATCTTTGAGAGCACCACCACTGTGACTCGTGAGCGGGACGCCAGATCAACACTGTTCAGTGGAAATCTTTCCAGACGAATTTTCCCCAAACTTTGCTAGCCATATGGCTCCTGCTGCTGTCTTGTCGAATAGATCACATGCGAGGCAGAAATCAGGTTGTGCGTCGTCTAGAGATGCAAATACCCTTAGGAATGTGCCTGACGCCGGCTCTGTGCTGCGCGAAGTTACCCACTGATGATACAGCAAAAGACTAAAATTCCTACTGCAGCAAATATATTCCGTGAAACTCCCAATGTTTTTATTCAATCCAAGAATGCCCGAGGTGGCTTGCGTCTGTTTGGAAAGCTTCTCGCTAAGTAAGGTGGGAGTAAGTTCTGGAGATGTGTCACAGGAAACTCTTGTGACCGCGGCGACGGCGTGAAAAAAAAGTGTGGCGATCCCGGAGATTGTATAATTCCTAGTTGCGTGGATCACATTGATCATGCAGTTGGTGTTTCCACGTCTTGCTGATTTGTTAAGAAGACACGTGGTCGCTACGCCACAAAACATGTTGCAATAGATGAACAGTATTATGGACTATATTTGCACATTCACGAAAAGTTCGCTTCCCCATAAATTCTAATATATGCGCTGGATTTGGATGATTTTAGATTTTGCCAGTTTTCTTGGACAAGCCGAAACGATTGAATTCAATGTTTTCAAATCTGTTTTCACACGAAATAATCAATCTTATAAAATAACTGTTTAAGCAGGTAGGTATATATTCTCAATAAAATAAGTTATTACTATACCACAACAAACATGGCAGGCCCCTTTAGGCTACTGCTGGACAGATATAGTCAGTTCAAACCACCATAACATGCTTTAATAGAAAGAACTATTCTGCACGATATCGGGGATACATGTGAGAACATAGTGGCATAGCGGATAAGCACTCACATGAGAAAAACTGCGATTGTAATTAGGGATGCATCAAGCTTCAGCGCTGCGTCGATATAATTTATGGCACTATTTCAGCTCATGCTTGCAGAATGAAAAGAGGTGATGCGATACGTGAAGTTCACATACGCTTTCATTATTAGCGGGTCTATCGTGCAATAAGACATACGCGCTTCAATGCACGCATATTTATTACTATGTTCTTTACACAGAAATTAATTATCCTGGCCTCACGAACAGCGTATTCCATCAAACAATGTATTGGTGCTTGTTCTTTTCTTCCGCAGATACGGAATCTACAAAGCCTTGCCCAACATGTGAGCAACAAATTAATAATGGGTTGCCTCACGGAGGCGCATCTGGTTATCCCACGCCGCCCGGTTACCCGGGTTACCCTTCCGTGCCCGGAGGTCAACCTGCTCCACCCGGAAGTATCCCCGTACAAAAATGACTGTTCAGTAACCATTGATATATTGTTGGGGAATTGTTGAAACAACGGACTTCAACAAATTTTCAAGAGCAATCGAGTTCACTCAACTCTGGCACAACAATATTACCGTTGAGTGTTCTCAATAAACAATTTATTGGGTAGTTTGTGTTGATTTTTAGTTGATTTTTTGTTGTGTAGCAGTTGAGTTCAGTATACAATAATTAACACTCGCGTATGAATACATTCCAGACATGTTTTGCGATGCATTCCAACCTCATTCCTGTCACTTTGCGGTAGGTAGGTTCTTCTTTCGCCTCGCTTTCATTAAAAGAAAATTATGTGTTACCGATGGGGTGGAATCGAACGTCGGCCGTCGATCCCGGTACTCTAACCAATAGGCCACGAGCGCGCGCATACTCCTCTCATTCGAAAGCCAGTAAGCTCTGAAATGCTTGGCGTGTGCGCTGCGTGCCACTTCCTGGTGCTGTCGCTACAGCTGGCGCTTTGAAGCGCCTACCTCCGGGAACGCCCCACTTTCGTAGCCACTTTCGCTACGTAAAAACTGCAACGTTAGACTAGATTCATGACCGCCCAAGTTCATAACGATTTATTTCTTCGCCGGTGTACAAATGCCATCGTCGTTTTAACATACACTAGATGACATAACCATTGGTACGATCCGAAATGAGCACGTTTCGGGGAGCAGAAGAATGTGAAATCCACTTGCAAACACGGTGACTACGCGCATGTGGAGTTCCCCAAAAGTAGACACGGCGGCAGCGCGGCCGGCGATAAGACAGGTGCCGACAGGCGACGGCGCTACCTTCGAGCATCGGATGCACTGTGGGAAAAAAAATTAAATTATGGGGTTTTACGTGCCAAAATCACTTTCTGATTATGAGGCACGCCGTAGTGGAGGACTCCGGAAATTTCGACCACCTGGGGTTCTTTAACGTGCACCTAAATCTAAGTACACGGGTGTTTTCGCATTTCGCCCCCATCGAAATGCGGCCGCCGTGGCCGAGATTCGATCCCGCGACCTCGTGCTCAGCAGCCTAACACCATAGCCATGCACTGTGGGAACCGTAGGATGCTAGCGCGCACACGCTACAAACATACACGGGTGAGGTCTTCGAATTTCCTGCGACATACCCTCTGTCCGTAAAGCAAACATAGTTTTTTATCCAATGTCCGTGGTACTAGAGATCAAAGAATGAACGCGCTTTGAGATCGCAGTGCGCAGCCACTATAACCATTGACTTCAAAGAGCTTCGGATTCAGCAACAGCCGCAACAGTATCACAGCTAATCGCTGTATCTGCGGCTGCTCCCGTTTCTCGCCTTGCAAGAAGCACGCGATTTATTTGAGCCTCGCCGTACTGTCGTCCTCTCATGTCCCAAGCCTGCAGGTCTCGTATGTTAAGTTAAGAACACCAAAGGGAAATGGAAGAAATGCAGGTACTGGACTTGTCACCTTCTCATCTGCAAAGATGCTACAAACTATTTGAGTAGCTTTATTTTTCTAAAAATAGCAAAACTAGTAGTAATCTTTATTTCTAGATGGCGCGACAAACGTTAAGGTAGCGTTCGGGTGTGTATGTATGCGCGCAAGCGGGTTCAACCGAGCTTCGTTTTGCGCACACTTCTGCAACAGTACACACGGTTACCGTTAGTTTCGTAGTCGCATTCTTTGGTCGTAGTATTTGTTGTTAACGCTACAAATTAGGTAGTTCTTAAAACTTTATGAAGGTTAGTTGATGCAAAATTGTTGCTAATTAATTAGCGGTTCTTAAGTGCTTTTATTTTGTGCTTGAAAGGTTTTTTTTAAAACTGAATACGATAGTGAAGCTGTGAACAGCTTTTGGACTCAGCGACCCGCCTCTTTTGGATGTAGCCCGCTTGTTGGGCTCCCGCCGTTTTCTTGCGTTCCTTCTGCATTTCGACACGGCACCACTGCAGTATTGGACTACGGCAAGGTGAGAAATTTCGTTTGACAGTCTTCGACGCGTTTCAAGTCAATTTAGGCTTACGGCACACGACGGAGACTAGTGACGCAGTTAGTGAAAGACAGCTCGACCGTTTTGGCACAGTTAATTTGAGTTAATGACTCGTACTGCAATGTTTGCGACGCTTTCTGTGAGCCCAAGCCTTATTATAACTTATTTCGGTAGCTTTGGGGCACGCTTGCCGCAGCCGGCTATGTGATGCACTTAGTGAAATGCAGCTCCACCGTGGTGACGGTTTCGTGTGTACTGAATCTTACTGGGACAAGTTCGTGTCGCTTTCCCTGTCCACCAACATTATTGTCTTTGGGTACTTTTTGGGATACTTATGGGGTATGTGCGCGGCGCTTGTTATTACGCCGCAGTTTTGCGTGAGCTTAATATTACTGGAACAAGTTCGTGACGCATTGTCTGACCCCCGAAATTATTGCAATTATTTTGGTAATTTTTTTAATACATTTCAGGCACGCTCGCCGCGCCTCTGGTTGTGAAGCAGTTAGCAAAAAAGCAACCTGGCCGTTGTGATAGCTTGGCGTGTATTGACCCGCCGCGGTTGCTCAGTGGCTATGGTGTTAGGCTGCTGAGCACGAGGTCGCGGGATCGAATCCCGGCCACGGCGGCCGCATTTCGATGGGGGCGAAATGCGAAAACACCCGTGTACTTAGATTTAGGTGCACGTTAAAGAACCCCAGGTGGTCGAAATTTCCGGAGTCCTCCACTACGGCATGCCTCATAATCAGAAAGTGGGTTTGGCATGTAAAACCCCAAATATTATTATTATTATAAAGAACCCCAGGTGGTCAAAATTTCCGGAGTCCCCCACTACGGCGTGCCTCATAATCAGAAAGTGGTTTTGGCACGTAAAACCCCATATGTTAGCTTGGCGTGTATTGAATTTTAGTGGGACAAGTTTGTGACGCTTCTTATGGCCTTGCAACAACATATACCTTCTTTCGGTGCTCACGCTTGTCGAAAACGCGACGAGCAACTATCAAAAGTGATAACACGGGAGTGTTTTGCTTGAGCCGGCAGGAGGCGTAAAAGATAATGCCGAGAAGCTCCAAAACACGAACTTGACGAATCTGTCTTTTGAGCTACTAAAAACAGGCTGTGCACCCACGCATCTGCCTGGAGTGCGACTAGAAGGCATTCTGCGAGCGTGTAACATGGTCCGGCTGACAGCCTGTGTTGTGGGCACCTCTGTGTGCTTGGCGTACCATCGCGTCGACTGAGGCTAAGTTGTTTTGGAAACGTGCTGCCCCCGCGTATCTGTGTTCTTAAAGTACAGGAAATAATGCCCGGGCTAGATGGTATGCTTGAAAATCAATGTTTTCATATTTTATGGCGTTGTTTGGGAGGAGTGTTTTTGCTACGAAGTGTATGCAAAATTGAATTTCTCTGTAATGCCGCCCATTCACCACTTACGCAAATTTCGCCTCTACACGCAATATTGCTGTTAGGTGAATATACCAAAATGACACATGCTTTTACTTTACTTTTTTTTTTCAGCTGATGGTATCCGGTGGAGCTTGGTACGGCAACGACTGCTGCTTACCAGGTGCCACAACTTTGGATAAATAGACAAAAAGCCCCAAAAGACCATTTATATAGAGCAAAAAAAACATTTCATCATTTCAGAAAACTTCTTGCGTTTAATTTATTGAATTTCACTTGGCACAGATTCAGTGGAGGCTTGTAAAAATCTTTCGCAATCATTTTTACTAAATAAAACGCTTTTGCGCCAAGGGCATGTGTGTTTCAGCAGAAGACCCGCCGTGGTTGCTCAGTGGCTATGGTGTTGGACTGCTGAGCACGAGGTCGCGGGATCGAATCCCGGCCACGGCGGCCGCATTTCGATGGGGGCGAAATGCGAAAACACCCGTGTGCTTAAATTTAGGTGCACGTTAAAGAACCCCAGGTGGTCAAAATTTCCGGCGTCCTCCACTACGGCGTGCCTCATAATCAGAAAGTGGTTTTGGCACGTAAAACCCCAAATATAATTATTATTTCAGCAGAAGCGAAAGAAAAAAAATGCCGCGTCGATCATTGGAGTGGGTGTGTGGTGTACCAGCTAATGTTCAAAACGTGCGCACACAAAACCGAAAGTGGAAGGTGTTAATCTTATCCGCCTGGTGCGCTACAGTCAATTCAGCTGCTGTGCTTTATGGGAGTGTCCGCTCTTGTTGAATCTCTTTTTCTATGGCGAAGCGACGAGATCAGCAGCAGTAGCGCATGTCCACAAATTTCACGGGAAGCGCAAGTTCCATCCGCTAGGCTCTTTTCACCAGCACGACACGACTCCTGGCACGGTTAACTCCGTGAAAGCCACCCGTGCTTATCGGGGATAACGGCTTTCAGTTAACTTGATACGCACGCGCTACTCTTGCTGACCTCGATGCTTCCCGCGGAGAAGGCGCTGACCGGCCGGCTCGTCACCGGTCGCACTGTACTGTTAAAGTATCAGTTGACTGTACATAAAAGATCTAATGTTATTGTCGCTCATATATTGACAACCGTGTTACTCGTCTGCCTTACTTTGGTTGCATTGTGAAGAGGAAAGAAGCCATTACTCGACCGTGTATAAGTAGCACGTACAGATGGCGCTGTTGTTGCTCGACGCATGACGCAACGAAATCGGAACTAAATTTACGCTCTTCCTCGACGTTAAGTCAGGCCTAGGTTGGCAGTAGTTCAATCAACCGAGAGGGAGTTGTCGAATTTTGCGATGGCTCACTCTGATATTATGGCTATATTCGATAGAACTCAATGCTTGGCTCATCCACAGTCATACCGCTTACCATTATCCAATTTTCGGCGAAAATTATCGACAGTTGCTCGGCTATGACTCCACAGCGTTCGCCACGTATACTGTCCAGAAATGGCGTCAACGGACTAGGGGAGCAAGACAGAAGTGTGCGCTCACCGCCTATGACTACGACAAACCCGCTGCAAATAGTTAGTGCTTCGCGAATGGCAAGCGCACACTGCATGGCCCCTACCGCTTGCATCATAAGGTGAGCATGTCAATTTTGTAAGGCGTGAAGGACAGCCACTTCTGTACTACATAACGTCACTTGTCTACGCAGCAGTACGCACAAGACGATGCACGTGTTTCACGTATCCCACTGGTGGGGGGTCAGCGATATAGCCTTCTTTTTTTTGCACGCAAGAGACTCGGACGGAACAAACAAAAGTTGAGAAACTTGGTGAAAAGTGTGTCATCTGCAGATCTTTTCGCTGCATGAATAACAGTGGCCGTTCGTTTTGATGTACTTGTAGAAAATGGATGTGACTAAACCTTGCCGTCCATTGCGTGATGATGTGTGTTTTCTGTGTCTGATGCTCAGTGTGTATACAACAGGTGGTAGTTGGAAATGAGCGCTGTTGAAAGTTCGGTGCCCATCCTGACGTATGTGTTCTTTTTTAGTCGCTTAATTCCCTTTGCACTCTTATAGGTCCCAACTCTGCCAGACGAATCAACTTACGCATACATAGGTATTGCTATTCATCGTGTGTTTTCAAGCGAACTTCAGACTTTGCACGTCAACGTCGGTATTAGCTGGGCGCTTTGCGTGTACCGTTTTCCGTTCAGTCAGTTGTCGAAATTGGCGGCGCTTGTCAGCCGACTCTTCTCAGTTTGCGCTTTGTTATGAAGATGATCATGCACGAGCTTACCATTCTTGTGCCGTTTTTGATAGTCTGAAGTCTGATGTGAACCACTCCTTCCTATAGGGCAGAGAGGACGACCTATCTGGCTGTTTTCACAATTAGGTTGGAGGGCTCTCAATGTCACCGAATATTTTGAATGTTTGCCAAACACATTGCAAAAACACCGCATCATAGGCGAAAAATATGGGCGCCCAGCTCAGCCGGACCACTTACGACTTCTCAAGGCGCGAACGTCATGTTATCATGATCTTGCAGATGCTTCACGGTGGCATTGCCCACCAATCGAGCATCTCTTGGTTATTAACCCTCGGGCCACCAAGAAAAAAAGTGTGTACTCTGCATTATTGTACCTATTATCGCAACTTTATTACCGCCACAAAAAACGACGTCTACTCACTTTCAAGTATCCCTGGCCGGCTAGATCGGCTCTCCTATGTGAATTACTGGCATTTACCTGGGTAACAGCTGCTGGCATAATTTAGATGGACAAAACTGAGCGTGAAATGACCGCTTTCATTACTGAGAAACAATTTCTCGAGGATTATTTCATGCCCCATGGCTTATGCTCGGCGCTAGCGACTATTTGTGCAGTGCTCACCTTGGGCTTACTTAAGTGTTGCGGTTTCATTGTTTTAAGCTTTGTTAACATGCAAAGGAAAAAAAGCGCATGCCATAAGATAAGCTTTGACCAAACGCAAGCCATTGTTCCCATTTACTAAGGAACAAGCACTTTCATAAAGAATACGTAGCAAAATGGCGTATGCTGTTTTTCCTGTACGCTTTATTTATGTGAACATAAGCTGGCACGTTATTCTCTGTTATCTTCCTCAAAAAAAAAAAAACCTCCTGTTGCGAACTTTATCGTTCCACGAAAGGTAAGTGTATGTTTTCGATAGGCAGGACATATTCCAAGTCGAGACAAAATTGTTACACTAACATTTCAAGGACGTTAAAGGACAAAGAGAAATGTCGCTGTAGTTGATCGTCCTTGTAAAAGTGCCTGGAGACGACTGCAGTAATTCTCTGAACGGCATCACCGTAACAATAGTTTTTTGCACTGTACGCCTTTGTTTCTGAACCAAGACACTCTTTCAATGCGAGAAACGCTGCAAGGTTAGCATTTGAAGAAAAGCAATGACAGCGCTGCACTTGAGTGCTCTTCTGAATATGAGTAGATGTGGCTGCAGTGCTTCCCGCACACTGTTATCGTAACAATAGTTTTATATAAACACATCATCGCATGTGTTTCCGTACGAAGACGCACTCTTCAAGTGCACAAGATGGTACAAATGCATGGCTTGAGAAAAAGAAACGTTACGACACAATGTGACTGGGAACGCTGCAGACAATGTTACCTTACTTGCCTTTTTGAGCAATGAACATTTTGGATCAGTTAGATACTGCCGTCGCACAGCAATGAGGCCCACATACACCTATCTTCTTCTTGCTTCCGTTTCCTGTGCGCATGGTAGGTGATTTTCCGGGAGATTGGTCTTGATTGGAAAATTTGGACTTGCATTTATTTTTGGAAAAGACTGTTTTCTAGCTAGTTAATTTTATTTGTACTCTTGCCTGCGCGGAGGCACTGTTTCCACATTAATACCTTGCCCACCATGTGGCATATGGTAGCACACTGTATTGCAGACAACGATACTATGGACGTCGATATCATCGGATGTGATACTCGCTGATGCATAAACATGACACGTGACATAAGAAATGTAGTGAGAGCAAGCAAGTAGTATGAAATCGTTTAAATGTTGAATTGTGCAAGCTTTTAAAGCACGATGCACGTTTCTCGGCTTTGTAACCTTTAGTTGTACACAGGCCGTGCTTAATCAATTGGCAGCTCATAGTCATGGCCATTGCACTGGTCGTAAGCTTAGTCGGAGTTTAAAAATGCTCCTTTGATATTTAAGATAAACTATATTCGACATAGCCATATTTTACTGAATTAACAAGACTGCATAACGCTTTTCCTTTATTAGATAATGACAAGCATCTGCTTTATTCCAAATAAAACCGAACTAGAGCTGGTAACACAACGCTAGTGCGCCGAATGCAATTTTCGGTATGTGATTTAAATTTTCTCTGAGCGTGAAACTAACTTCACCCCTAATATTTGATCTTGTGAAAGACGTTTTCTCTCGAAGGCGATTCTACCTCATCAATGATTCTCTATTTTATGCATATGAATAGTACTATCAAACGTATGTTACACGTTGACCCTGCTTCTGCATATTATGATCTATATGTTGCGGTAAAAAGGTTCCTTGGCAGTAGGACCATGTTCCCAGTGCAACCAATTGTTGCCCGTTTCTCTCGCTAAAACAAAAACGTGAGTGCTTCATATTCTTACTGCCTAGATTGGTTGCTCTTCTTGGTAAGCCTACCAGAATTGAGAAGCAAGGCATTTTTTTTAAACGAGCACGAAGCGAATCTTGTCAAATAAACGTTTAAATCCCGTTTTTTACGCAACAATTTTAGTATTCCACAGACCGATGCATTCACATGGATTGACTGCTCTATAGTTGTTAAGAAAATAACCTGCGTTTTGAATGGAGTGCGTCCATAAAGCTTCATAAATTATCATCCAAACAATCAGTTCTTGAGCAGGCGGAAAGGCTCTGCATACTGCACAACCTTTCTTTTGATATTTTTGTAGTCCCTGCCGGGGTCGAACGTGGTATTTCTTTTCCCCTAATGAGCTAATATGTCAATAGGCGTGCTTCAAGCCTAAGGAAAATACACGCGTCAGCTACTATCATTTCCTCAATTGGCTATATCTGCGACCCCAGCGAAGCACACTAATTAGGCGACGGAGAATCTCACAGTCGTGCAAACCACAATCAATTGCTATTCATCGCAATGTTTCATAAGCACTGCAGTTCCCGCTGGCTTTGTCAGTAAAGTCTTTTTTTCTTGTTTTTTAGGCAAAACAAGAAGTCGGGATGTTATCTCAATGTATTTCATTATGCGAATTTAACGCGCACGTCTACTAGACCTACTGAGGGCAGCATATTATTCGTTCCTAAGCAGGAAACGCATGAAGGAATTTTTACGCTTGAAAATATTTCTGCTGAATAGCTTAACTGTGTTGCAGACCTTACTGCCGCCTACATTAGGAGGGTTGGTAAGGACGCTTTGTTTACCTTCGGCGGTCCTTTTCAAATGCTTTTTTTAAGAAGTTGCATCAGTGTAGTGTTTCACATACAATTTTATTGTGATAGCAATTATATAGAAAATAACCTACACACTGAAATTATTCGCCACATGTGATCATCATTCGCATTATCCTCGTAATGTTCATCCCACTGACCAAGCGGCTTTTAATAACAGGGGAATATCTGTGTGCCCATTTTCTGTTTACTTATTACGAACGTGTGCTTTGGATGGAAGTTTAATCGCATAAAAAACAACAATAGGTACGGCTAAGTATATGGGAGGTAAATTAGCTGTGCAGCTCTTATTACCTGCTAATAAGGCCAAGCTTATGTATGTGTCTTAAAAGTGCTTGCAGGGTGCCTCGTTGGTTTGTCACTGGCACCACGTCTACTATTTTCCTTCACGCTGTCTCTGTTTTTTTACGCTCCGAGATCATGTCATGTATACGTCGTCTATAATTGCTGTCTGTCTGAATTGTCACAAGCACCACCTGTGTGACATTATGCTTTCAGCTCAATTCATTCTGTATAATTCCACATGTTATTTGAGTAACGCAAGAAAACACGAAGACATTGTCAGAAATACAAATTGTGAAGTCTTTAGGCACCGGGAAAGTTTTACGCGACTCGTGAGTCGTAAACTGAGGACGACTGCACAAGAGCCACTGATGCTTTCTTTTTTGTTTCGTCAAGCTAAGTCTTCAACAGAAATGTATGATCTGAGTGTGTGTTGTGGTTGTAATACTTGTAGCAAATAAAACTAATTAAACAAACTGCTTCCGTCTATGCTGCGCATGTGAGACGCTGTAGACTTGTTAGCTACAGACAGACAAGTTTGATCTAGTACTTTAGTCATGTCATTTTTTCGCATGCAGTGGATATTGATAGCGTGTCCCTATAAATATATGATCTTCAATTGTCTGCTGAAACCCTTAAGAAGAAGGTTCGGCTCGGGCCGAACTCCGACGCGGCCTATTGAACTACATGTAAAACGCAAAAACGTTTTTCTGAGATAATCCTTGGTCAAATTTTAATGAAATTTGTCTTATTTCAGAGAGAACATTAAATTATAGTGACTGCTTGAAGTGTAACTTCGATTTATGGTCTGAATTTAGTGAAAACAATTTTCACATATACGACCGTCTGAAAAAAAATTGAAGCACGAAGTTTACAAACTCATAGCTCTGCATCAAAAACAGATATCGCGATTCTGTAAACGGCATCCATTAGATCATTCAGAATGGACAAATCCGATATGTCATTTTAGGCCTTACCTTGTTTACACCTTGTCATTTACGCCTTACCTGTGTTGTTACGTAACCTTGTTTGCAAAGGTTCTGCAAAAGCTGTATTTCCATATTACTAAATTTGTTTTATATTAATATGTAACATATTATTTTTGTCCGCTATAAATGTACCATTAAATGCAATTCACAGAACGTTATTAGCCTTTTTCGTTGTTGAGATATTGAGTTTTAAACTTGATAGTTTCGTTTGTTGATAAATTTTTGATTTCTGCTAATTTGTAAGCAAGTATTGACGACCTAACTGAAGAATTCGAAGCCAACCGTCACTAGATTTTAGGTTTTTCTTTTAAATGCAACCAACCTCGTCAAATTGGGTGCAGTGCTTGCCGAGAAAAACGAATTCACCTTTTACATGTATTTAGAAAGGAGCACTCGAGCTAAAGCTTCCTCTTAATCTTCCCTAATGACCGCAGCCATGGCGTCGAGGTTCAGTGTGCTTTAGTTGAAAAAGGAAGTCGAGTCGAGTCCTTGCGCAGCGGCCGGTCACCCACAAGTTACCCAACGGGCGAGGGGTGTCCCGTTGCCCCACACGCGGATTTGCATAGGGGTGTATTGTTCGGGGTATGAAACAGCGTCATGCAAGTCATGTTGAACCTTCTTGGCTGTCACGTGACAGCCGAAAATCATGCTGGGAGCCCGTTTGTAGGTAATTTACTAGACTGTACCGGGTGGCAACTCTAGTCTGCAACCTAAATCGCTGGCCACTGTACTGCACCAATGCTGTCTTTGGTTGGGCAATGGGATGGCGAGAAGCCACGCGTAGAAATCTCTATAGAGTTTACTTTTGAAATGTCAACTCCAAGAAGTAGTCATTTACCAGGCTACGAGAGTCCTCTATCCAATACAAAATGCGATAGGCACCAACCGGCATGGGGATCCGGACAGAGCAGTTGAGGATCGCTAAAGCAAGAGGTTATATATATATATATATATATATATATATATATATATATATATATATATATATATATATATATATATATATTCTTGTTTTCTTGTACGCGAAGCCCTGATCTCTCATTTCCATATTTACATCAAGGCATCCATTAAGCTAGCCTTTGTGTTGTAAATCACGTTATCAGAATTTGCTCTCAAAACGTAGATTGTGATAAGTTTAAGGAAAGTGGGTTCTTAGCTATTATGTCAGCAGCCATCACCTAATCAAGTCGTTTGTAAAGTGTAAGAAGCTATACAGACCCTAATCCGTCTTTACCCGTCTTGCAGGATGGGGTAAAAAACCACAAAAGCCTGAACAACCTGCTTTCTGCTTAAAAGCACCGTTTAATGACAACTGTCAACCCATAACGCCACACTGGTACTTTGATGCCAAACGAAAGATGTGCAGACCGATGAATCCTGGACTTTGCAGTGGAGGCAGCAACAAGTTCGTCTCCTATAAAAAGTGTATGGAAGTCTGTCAGCGTGAGTATATACATTGGCCCATCATTTAGATCTCAAAGAATGCTTTGATTTATTTAATTTTTTCTATTCCATGAAATATTAAAGACCGTAAGGTGCCTGTCCTAGTTATCAAAGGAATAACTCGCTTTTGTTCAGAGAAGGTCTACGGAATGGCACTGAAGATAAGTTTAGTGTAATGGGCGACGCTCCATGGAGAATTCTAAGGTTTTCTTCATCCTTTAAGTTACTAGCAAGCCACTGTCATGCACATGGCTTCACAAATTGTCCCTTTGTGTTTTAAAAATCAATTACCTTAGGATTTCTCTCCAACACATTGCTTTGAATTCCAGAAAAATTTACGTAGATCCAAGGCAGCAGAACACACTGGCGTCACCTTCTTCTTTCCGGGGCAGTGGAGTAGAATTTGCTGTTCATTACACGCTCGACAAAGATAACAAGCGATGCATCTCAGAGAGCCCTTAATAGATCCATGGTGATGACCACCATGCCTGCCAACTTGTAGTTGCCTCGTCACTGTGCCATAGAAGAGATAGCGCACGTGGCCAGTGATGCCAGAATTTCAGCAATTTTGAATGTCTCCTATTAAACACTTAATAAGTACTAACTACACTGATGGGCCCTTATATATTTCCAGCACGCACTAAGATCGTCTACCCGCAGTGCCTGAAACCACCGGTCGTGGTCCCCTGTGGTGCGGTACGCCATGCTTGGTACTTTGATTCGAGCACGAAAAGCTGCAAAATGTTCAGTTACAGCAAATGCGCCAGTGCTGGAAACAACTTCTTCACAGAACTGAAGTGTCAGGCGGTGTGTCTACGTGAGTATAAACATTTTATGTTATCCAACCACGACAACAAATACATCGAAGTGCGTTTCGGCAGCTGTCACTGCTTTGCAAGATTGTTGCATTTTTACAGTTCCTTCCGTGTGCTTAAAACACCATATTAAACAGCACGAGTATTGTTCTTGTTACTGTTGTTTTATTTACTTGTTAACAGATGATCCCTGGTACACTGGCACTAGTAATGAACGCAGGAACCTATGCATATATATTTTCAAAGCACGCTTGCGAGTATGATGTTAATAAAAGACTTCTTACACCAAAAGTTGTTACGCTCGAATTGAAGCCCCGCTTATTGGAGGTGAACTATATTTTTATTACAACGTCACCACAAAAGCACTCTATCAAGCCGCCATTGAGCCAAGTTCGCCAGGTCTGCCCAACCACCTCTGGCTTTGGCTCACGCTGCTTCGACCCCTTGACCTCTGTCCACGTCCCATTTTTTATTGATATGATATCAGGAGATGTTTACGCACAATTTAAGGCACTGGCTACTACTTATCTCTTGAACCGTTCCATTATACAACTTACAGGGTTCAAGATTACATATGAAGTAATCTTTTCACAGAAGCACCAGTACTTATCACACAACGTTTTCACAGAAAGACTATGACGTAATAAACACATGGCACATACAATATACAAGACATATGTCTCCACAGTTATGTAGATAAAAGTCTGAAAAATACAAACGATACTGTCGCCTAATGACACAGTCTCTAGTCAGCGTGGTCAGCGGGTGGTACATTCATCGGGTAAATGCATTATCACGTATAGTCACAAAAAACAGTCAACATAACATAATTCACAAATACATGCATATATACAGCGACAATGAAATGAAAGGAACAATAAAAGCGGTAATAACGTCCAAAAATGCCGCTATCTTCAAGAAAAGTCTTTAGTGCCCTTACAGCGCTCTTCTGCAAAGACGTTCTTGGCCTAGGACCCAAAAGTTTCTTTAAACTGATTGAAGCCTCCATTAATGCCTCCACTATAGCAGAGTGACCGTGGCATCGGGCTACTAATAGTGTGGTCGTAGGTACTGTAATACACGCTGCGAAGGCGCCTCTAAAAGGAGGCGTGGAGGCTGAAGCATTTTTGTACCATTATTTTCGAGCAGGTGACAGAATACGAGTTGGATCAGAATTGTTACTGAACCTTGCACGGCAGTATCATTCACAGATTCAGTGTTTATATGGGAAGGCAAAGCTTACGAACATTGTATTTAGTCCTCAGAGCAACGTCTTAAATTGAGTAACGAAATAAAATAGATACTTCAAAAGAAAGCCCTCATTAAAATAAAGGGTGAACATTTTGCGTGATTTTGAAAATGTGGAAACATTACACCTTTCAAATATAAACAAGTATACTAATTACCACATTGACCCAAACAACGCCTCTATATACCGTTTGGTAATTTAACCAGTAATTATTTTACTATTGCTTCGCAGCAATGACATTGTATTCTCTGCAGTGTTTACGTTAGATTGTGTGAAATCACGCCATAGAAGTAGCGTCTCCTAGATTTCAGTCACTGATAAAAAAACAAATTAGGTCTAATCAGGCAGTGCTTGAAGACTTTGGTATATCGCAAGAATGTATCTTCCTAATGCCGCGACTATCAGCACACTTCAGTAATTCCCCCATGGCATTCATTTGCTGCGTCCGAAAAGCTCTTCAAGAAGGGACGAGTGAAGTGGCCTAATATCTGGAAAAGCAATATGGCGCGTGTCAAATACTTTGCAGTAATGTTCACCATTGAGTGTGCCGTCGGCTTTGGAGTGAGGTAAGACCTAGATGGCTCAAGACGAATTAAGGAGAGAACGTTTTCTCGCATCTGTTATATATAACTTGTTGGCTTCAGCTTTACATCGAATATATTATGGTTGTGTTTGTTTATATGGGTTCCAAACAGCCCAAGTGGGCTCTAAACTTGGACAAGCTAGAGTTTAAATCACAGAAGTTGCGTTTCTTTGGGAGCAGTGAGCAAATTACGCTGAATATACCCACATTTCCCAATTGCTTGGTTGCGTGATAAATCGAGGTGTTCACACCAAGACATGTCGTGACAGAATGTAATTTCTAAATAGAGATATTCTAATACATTTTGTAAATGAGAGCCGGCAGATCAGCAGCTGAACTTCTGCATTAGCATTAACAAAAGCATTAACCTCAGTTTGTTGCAAATTACTAGAGTATAGTGTGGCTCACAATATCCAGTGCTTTTTAGCAGTTAATAGCGTCTTATATTCTTGCCAACACGGCTTTCGGAAAGGAATTCACACGACGACACAACTGGTAACAACTATTCACGACTGTTCAGCAGCTCTAGATCGTTCTGGGCAAATCGATATACTTCTGTTGAGTTTTATGCGAAGCATATTACGAGAGCTCAACCCAGCTCCTCAGGCGCGGCGGCGTCGCCTTCAATACCACGTGACACCGTGACGTCACGACAGAGGAGAAACGGGGCTCCAACACGCGCCGTCGCTCGCGGCGTCGCGGCTGTATATAAGCAGCTGCGCTTGCCTCTGCTAGATACTCACGAGGTGAGATGCCTCCAGGAGACAGAGCTGCTCGTTGGAATGAGAAGCGAAGGTTGCGGCATGCTACAGAGACTGATTTTCTAGGTGGCTTTGGCTCAACTCTTGCAAGATGGGCTGGGTGGGAATCGAACCAGGGTCTCCGGAGTGTGAGACGGAGACGCTACCACTGAGCCACGAGTACGATGCTTCAAAGCGGTACAAAAGCGCCTCTAGTGAATGCGGTGTTGCCTTAGAAACGAGCTGTTTCTAAGGCTCAGGCGTGCGTCGGTTGCTCAGGCGCACATTTCGCTGCCGCGCCGAATGCTGCGTTGCTCGACGCTCACCGCGTCCAATGCGGGGCGCGTAGTCGCTGCGCCGTAGCCCATTGTCTTACACCTCTTGGCGGGTCGACGGGAACGCTGTCGCCTTCCATTCTTGAAGGCGAAGCAGAGTAACGCACGAGTTGTTTCTTTGTCTAGCCGAACCAAATATAGCCAAGCAACAGCAGTTCACCAGGCTAAACACTGGTTCAACAACTAAAATAAAGGCTAGTATGCTTCGCATCCTGGGCTTAACCTTAGCTAAGCCACAGCCATTTTTTCTAAAGCATTTAATAAGCTTCCGCACTGTAAATTACTTCTAAAATTAAATAACTTAGGATTGCAGCTATATCTCATCAAATGGGTTGAGGCATATTTAACTAATAGAACGCAGTTTGTTAAAATCATATCTAGTGTATCTAGAATGCTCAGCGTTACATCCGGTGTTCCCCAGGGAAGTGTTTTGGGGCCATTATTATTTCTTATATATGTGAATGATTTAGTGTAAGTAGTCCCTGACTCAGTGTCTATTAATTTTTTGCGGACGCTTGTATTGTGTTTAAGGAAATAACCTGCCAAGAAGATCATAAGCTATTACAGCGAACTCTCAGTCACATTGAACGCTGGTGCGCAGAATGGGACATGGAACTAAACATTAACAAAACAGTGTTATTAAATTTAACGCGGATGGAAGTGTAAGTCAACGCTAGCGTGTTGACTTACACTATCCGTGGCTCTCACATTCAAGCAGTAACTCAGTATAGGTATTTAGGTATTACTCTCTCCAGTGATATGGCATGGGGGGCGCACAACTCTGCAATTTGTGCAACAGCTTTTCGCAAACTACGTTTTCTTAAAAAGGAAGCTTACAAAGGCAACGGTGAATGTTAAGCTTCAAGCATACAATGCCCTCGTCAGGCCTAAATTGGAGTATAGATTGGAGAACGCATTTTGTATGGGATCCCCGCACAAAAAAATATATACACTGCTTAGAAAGCCTGCAAAGCAAAGCAATCAGTATTATATATAATAAATACGAAAGGCTGGATTCTCCAACGAAGCTCATGATTGCGTATAACATTCCCACGTCAGCTTGACGCAGAAAAATCAGTCGACTAAAATTCTTGCATAATATATTGTCTGGAGAAATAAATATATCCCTACCCTTATATTTAAAGTCCGTCACCAGAAGACCAACATGTAAAACTCACAAACACTCCCTACAACCAATTTTTGCCAAAACAGAGGCTTTTAAGCAGAGTTTTTTCCCACGCACAGTTTCGGATTGGAACAGTCTACGTGAGTTTGTTTGTGAGGCTGAAAATTTTGACGAAGCCCTTCAACTACACTTGTAATTGTAACTACACGTAATTTATGTCCCGTTCTTTTTACGCGTGTGTATGATAAATACCGTCCCAATGAAACCGATATACTATATTGTCGTGCGAATGTTATTGGAAGTTATTTCTGTGCTGTTCTTTTCACATTTCATTGTAATGCCACTCTTACTTGAGCCACATTGGCCTGCAGTATTGTGCAACAAATAAAATAAATAAAATAAATGGGGAAGGGCATTGGAGTCTTAAAATGGACATATAACTAGTGTGACTAAAATTGATGTTCATTTCCCACTTTCTGTATCACATTACTGAGACAAAAACTCTACAGCCAGCTGACTAGATTTGGATTGTTTAAAATTGTGTTTTGCTGGTAAAATGTTCGGATTGTATGAGACTGTAATGAAGGGTTTCAAATTCAATGAATACCGCGTCTATTTGGTTAGCTAAATGTAGAAAATATTTCATACCAAGGGCAAGTTTTTTTTCTGGTTAGAGCCCTTAGGCCACCACGAATCCGACATTTAAAGTAATTAACATATTATTTCCATTCAAAAACGTAGCAATGTGCGTGTAGGTAATATGCTGTAGATAGTAGTAAACTGACACAGAAAAATGCAGCGGCAGGATATGAAAAAATACTGCGCTAGCGTATGGAGAAACAGATATAATTAGATTGAAATAAACATCCAACAAGATGAATACGCCTTCCGAGAAAAGGGTTTTGGTCATAAGAAAAAGCTAGAAAGCTTTCAGTCGAATATAATGGCAAAAAAGAAAAAAAAACTGTATCACATTGTTGAAATAATTTGTGCCAATACAAGGGCTAGCTATTTTCAGAAAGGGAAAAACGAAATTGCTTGTTGTCGTTCCTAACGAGTGTAGCCTTTCTTACCACACATGATATTGTTTAATGACTACTTTCCTTACGGGTTTTAGGCCCTCTCACAGCCATGTCCCATCTACCATGAGGAACTAATTCTGCATGCCCTCCATAATACTTCGTCAACGTTGCCACTTGTCATGGTGGTCTTTGGCCAAACCTGGCCCTTGCGCAATAAAACACTACACATCATCAATGAATACGTTTCTAAGGAGTTTCACGATTAAAAAAAAGTAATTTTGTGCTACCAGAATAATGTAGTGTTAGACCAGAAATACATATACTGGTTCATCATTTTTATTTAAAGATCAAGGCCTTCGCGTCATATGTTAAAATTGATTTCACAATGTTTCCAGCAAAAAAGAAGCCGGAACCTCTCTGCAGCCAGGATCCTATACCTGATACTTGCTTTCTACGAAGGAAGCACTATTACTTTAATTTTCAAAACAACACATGTATGGAATTTCCAAAGAATGGTTGCGGGAAAGGCCACAACAGCTTCGCCTCCTTGGAAAAGTGCATGAATACATGCACCTGTAAGTATTTTCACTTTTGCGCATACATGTAAGAGCGCTTTTGTACACACTGAGATTACACAGACGCGGTGATTTTGGTAATGTTACGGCTCGGCAGGAATTATCTTGCTTGTAGGATGGCTTGTTTTCCTATGAGCAACTTTACATGGTTAAATATGCTGGAAAGGAGACGTTAACACCAAAGGAATTATAGAACCGTTAGCTGACACGGAGGGTTGTATAAAACATTCACGAAGGCAATCTTCTAGAAAATCAAGACAACACTCCAATCAACCCAGAAAAAAAGGCTGGCTTCAGCAAAGGGTACTCTAATGTATATCAGATTCATCTATTCAACCACGTAATTGAAAAACCTGTAGAGTACAATCAACCTTTCTAGATGGCTATCATAGATTATGAAAACCACTTGCTTGCGCAGAAATAGGAGCCCTCAAGCAGACATTGCGTAATGAAGTGTGCAGAAAGCGTGCATGAATGTTTTGCAAATCCCTACGAAGACTCCACAGCTGCCTTAATTCTCTGCAACAGAAAGCGGAAATATTCCTTTCAAGAAAAGAGCCAGGCAAGGAGACACCATCTCTTGGTTATTCATTGCATTCTTAGAAGGAGTATTCAAGCTATTATACTGGGTAGAATTTGGAGCAGGGATTAATAGCGAATATCTCAACTACATGCGGTTTGCAAATGGTGTTATCCTGTTCTGCAACGCTGAGATCAAATTCTAACAAATGACTGAGGTCCTTCACCGAGAAAGTGTCACAGTAGCGCCGAAGATCAATAAGCAGAACAAAAATTTCTAGTTCGCAGGCCTGGCAAGGGTGAAAAAATTGGTTATTGGCTGTCAGTCCCTGGAATCTGTGCAGTTCAATTACTTACACGTGACCCTGATCATGAGAAGCAAAGGTAAATAAGAATTTAAACGGTCTGGAGCTTATACGCTAGGTGTTACCAAATCATGACCAGGAGCTTACTGCTAGCTTTGAAGAGAAACGTCTACAGTCACTGCATTTTGCCAGTAGTAAACATTGAACCGATACATCAATGTTAACAAAAACTTGAGAACAAGCTAAGGGCCGTGTAATGGGCGATGAAAGAAAAAAATGTTAGGCGTGACTTTAAGAGGCAGAAAGGGAGCGGTGAGAATCCGTGGTGTAAGCGAGGGCAGCCGATACTCTGGTGACCAATAATTAACAGGCAGAAATGGAGTTGGGTAGGCCATGTGATCCGTAGAGCAGATGACCATTGTTCACAGAGATTCTGATTAGGTGTCAAGGTAAACGAAGCGCAGTCACGGTAGACTGAAAATTTGGTGTGATGAAGAAATTAGCAAATTTGCAGCCATTACTTCAAATCGGTTAGCTCAATTCAGGGGTAATTGCGATTGTTGGATGAAGCCTTCGTGCTACCTGTGCACTTAAAAGAGGATGGTGATGATTATGGTGATGACGGGGATGATGACTTATTTTATCGAGATGTCGCGAATTAGATCTGCGCGGAAGAAATAAGAATGAACAGTTGAAGGCCCTCTATTTGCACTTATTCCTAATGGTATGTTGCGCAATTGTTTTTCCTAGCAGAATATTCACGTATTAATATCGGTTGTATTCCAGCCCAGGGATCAAGAAAAGGGCCAGTTACCTGATGTCTTTAAATATAGTTTCATATAACGTACCTTCTTAATGACTGAAAATTACAAAGATATTTTCTAGAACGCTGGGGCTCCACCTCACTTCCTTTAGAGTTCTTTTCTTTTGTAAAACGGGTATGACCGTAGCAAACGTGGCATTCTTGCTGCTAAATTCTTCAGCTAGGCGTACATAATTGCTTCCGTAACGTAGGTTTCAGAAGTCTAAGTGAAGATTATTAAATAATGTTTTTTTTATTTTTAATTTTTGTGGGCCATTTTTAAATGGTAAATTTACATTCAAAATTCAATGCAGCCACATTTTTCTAATATTCAAACTGTGCCTAATTTCGCACGTTCATCATCAGATTTCAGTGTTCAACACTGGCAACATTGAAAGCAAATGACCTGAGAGTGAAGAAAAGGCAGCGTGCCTTTCATATGAAAGGGAAGCGTTCGTGTCAAAAAGCGTGACGAAGTTTCAAGCTTAACGTCGCGGCCAGTCGACGCAGGCAATGATATGGCATGCTTTGCCTGGAAAGCGCCTTCTGTGACGTGCTGCATAAGTATTTGCTGCTACAAGCCTTCATTCAAACTCCGTCACAGCCACCGTCTCAGGTCATTTTCTTTTATTTCTGTAGTAGGAACTTGCCTCTTGTTCTGCTTATATTGGCGCATCTACCCAATGGGATGTCCCCATTTTTATTGGGTACTGGCCAAGAGTGTTGACCTACCCAGTGTCACACAGCCAGCTGTGCATACCCATTAGGCCAATTTGCGCAGACAGTGGCATACACAGCAGAGAAACTTGTGTAATTGGTAGGTCAGCAGCTGACAAAGCCCCGAAGCGAGCAATCACATAGTGGGGAGGTAGAAAGCAAATATTCTTCGCTGTGGCCTCAGAAAAGTGGCCTCATAACTCCAACTTCAGCATCGACACTCATTCACCGAAATCATTCATTCACTGGCGAAATACTACCATCAGTTTTCTTTTCTTTTTGTATTTGCAACATTCTTGGTCGACTTCTCATAAGTGGACCAACAACGTTGCTTTGGTGATGACGGATAAGGATTGATAAGAATTTATGTTCGTCGTTTGAAATTTCACAACCCAAATAATGACACTTGGCTGCATAGAGATGAGCAAGGTACACATTGCTTACGGATACTTCGACAACTGCCGGATGAGTTTCTACGTTAATTTTTGGTAAACATAATTGCTGTTTTCTTTTCTAATATTATGTGTGCATTGTTTTCTTTTATTTTTCTGTAAATATTTCATTGACAATGTGAATATAGAAAACACCATGAAACATAACATATTAGCAAACAGCTGCAGTGGGGCACACCTGCGACTACTCTAAATTATCGGAAAATTATTATTGTTTGCCTTGTGGACAAAGCTATCTAGCATAAAGTTCAAAACGGGTCGCTGAACTGTGACTAAGTGACATTTTTTAACTGTGGTTGCTGCTATAGAGTAGCACGAACAGGATTCCACATTGTTCTTGAAGTAACTGTCATAGACACCCTGTCATAACGTCCTGTGCTTTTCCAGAAATATTTTAAGCATTTTCCTCTGTTGTTTAGATAACCAAACCACAGTGGCCTGCCGAACTTGCGAACAAAAACTTCAACATGTGCATCCGCCCACGGGAAAACCCGGAGCACCCAACATTGTGGGGCCAGTCAGTCCACTTGTCCCACCTGGCCAGTCCACCTCACTTAACCAACCTAACCCACCCGGTCTAACTCGCCCTATAAGACCAGTGGGCCCAGCTCCTCAACCGGCCTCACCGACCTCACCCATGAATCCCAGCCAACCAAGTCAAGTCGGCTCAAGCTCACCCGGCCATGCCAACCTAACCAATCTTGCCACTACAGCTGGTCAACCCAGCATGCCCCGCTTTCAATCACCCGGCCAACCTGCCTCGCCGAACTTTTCAAGTGCAGCTGCCGGACGCCATCGAGCCATGGTACCTGGAAATCCCACTCAGCCTAATCTGCAGGTATATCCCGGTGTTTCACCAGCCCGCTCTGCTAGGCCACAATAACTGACCGACATAAGCCAGTGCTACTGCACAACTTCATGTACAGAGCACAGCTGGTGCTCCTTTAGCAACCGTCCGTGGTCGCACTAAAAATACGTGCTGTATGTATGCTTTCAAAAGATATTTGCAGCAACTCCACCAAAGGAATAAATTCAGTTATACCAGTCTCACTGCCTTGGCGTTGTTATACTTGGCTAGATGCACACTCGCAATGGCTTTCTTTTTGAAACCTTAGGTGCAGTATTGTGCAGTTATTTTAGATGTTTTTGCTTCTCCCTAAGATTGCGCGACGCTGAGAAAGCCAGTAACACAACCCTGTTCAAGTAAAAATGAAATCAAAGTCGAACGTTTCAGAGCTCATTTAGAAAATACCACCGCCCTATTCAAATATTTGCGCACATCCGATTTAAGACCTCCAACATACATGTTTCCTCATGAATACTGTTCATCTTTCACATGTTGAATTAGGTCGAAGTGGATGTGTATTTTTCGGAGCCATGTTCCCGTAATCGCCGCGTTCCAGTAATTCTGAAGGTAGTTAACGGCCTAATACGTCGTCTGAAAATAATAAAGGTTAAATTCAATTATTATGCTACAGAGAACTGCATTATTTAGATGACGAATCAGAATTTATCAGTTTACATTACTAAAAGTCTCTTAATCAGGGTTGTTACATAATGGATGGGGTAAATATATAGTGCAAATTAACATGAGAAGATTGGTAGATGAGGGAAAAGGTAAGTTCGCTTTCGAGAACAATTCGTAACAATAAAAAGCAAATACATGTGTAAGATGATACATTGGAACTAGGAATTGGCTAATAATAAGCCAGACTGAAGAAACATTACCAATTGAACATAAGGTTAGTAGTACGAGAGGCAACATGGAAGGGAAGGCCGTTCCAATCTAATGCTCTTGGAGGAAAAAAAAAAGAAGCATTGAAAGGCAGCTGCATGTGACCATTGTTTTCAGAGAAAATTTCTAAAAACTGCATTTTGATACTGTTCCTTGCAGGGCATGCATGGTACATAAGTAGATGAGCTATAAAATAACGCATGAAAAAGATCCAAGCTAATTATAATGTTGTGCGAGAGCCACTGCAAATGAGAGTTTGCTTAATAAGACTATGCGCTTAAGTCATGTTAGTGAGATGAAATAGTGTATCTCATAGCACACTCTTGAAAAGACGCCAGCGTGTTAGCAGGATGATATTTATATAGGTCCCATATACACGATCAATATTCATCTTGCGGCCTCATTAGCGATTTGTACGCCAGAAGTTTACCAATCTACTGAAGATGACGTAACTGGCGTCTCGTGCCGCCCAGTGGTTTGTTCGCATATGATATTTTACCAATATTGTTCGTGGCCCAGCTAACATCATTGAAAATTGTGACGGTGAAGTTATCAAATGATTTTACTTATTCAATTATTTTATTGACCATTGCGCACGAAGATATAAAAGGGTAATGAAACGTGCCTTCAATATTCGGGATTAACAGTTTTTATCTTGCAGCCGCACCAATATTGTACGTCATAAAGGTTTTCCGGTGTGTGTATCAGTAGCAGAACTATGATGGTGTTTTAAATTGTGCAGCCATTAGCAAGTGTCCGAGTTTTACAAGTTATCAATGTAATTGGAAAAGATGCGGACTAAGAACTGACCCCTGAGTGCAGCAGAAGAGGCTGCGTGATGAACGGAAGGCTGGTGGGTAACAGAAACGAATAATTATTTATTTCAATAATTATTATGATACTGGAAGTTCACGTGGACCATAGCAGGAGGAGTCAAAGTAGCACACAAACGAGAACATAAACATATATATTCAGAACTCAAAAAAATCTCATTTATACTTAATTGTACCCACCTCAATTTACCCTAATCTACCTAAATTCACCATCATCAGCTTCACATTTCCTTAATTCACTTTACTCCTCCTTAAATCATCTTACTCACACTGGTTTGACCTTCAATTCAGCATTGCTGCCGACGTCAACAAGCAGTTGACGATGTCACTCATGATGATCCTTGTTTCCACTCGCTGAAACGCCAGCTTTTATGCCTCATTAACAGAAAAGCCGGTTCGTTTGCGTATGAATTCGTTTTCGCATTAAAAAGGAATTTTTACTGACCTTTAATACCATGAAGGATGTCATTAATATAAATCCGGAACAGTAGTAGTCCCAGCACACACAACTGAGGTACCTTGGAAGTAACCTGTATAAATGGCAAGTCGTTACCATTAAGGGAAACAGATTGAACTGCGGTTTTCTAAATAAGTGGAAATTCAATTTATTAAGGGCGGGGAAGCCGATGTAATGCAGTTTAGCACCTATTTCTAGATTGAAACATGAGCAAAAGCTTTTTGAAATCCCAAGAAAATTACGTCATCTTGTCTAAATTTAGAAGGAACCCTAGCAAAATTGCGAATTTTTGTGATTAGCTGTGCGAACATGGGACACCCTTTACTGAAGCCCTGCTGAACAGGTGGGATGAATGTTGTCTATGAAAACATTGGTTATCTAGTTAGTAACGATCTGATCAAGTAGCTTACAGCATGAAGAAGTAAAATATATTGGCTGATAATTTTCTACTTCCGCAGTGTCTTCTTGTTTGTGTATAAGCACAACAGTTGCCGCCCGCCAATCACCGGTTAGATCTGCAGATTATGTGAATCCGCAAAAAAATGACTGCAAGGAATGGAACAAGCATTTCATTGTAGCGACGCGTTCGGTAGGCCATCTAGGCCCGGTGATGCTTCGGTTCTCCAGTTGAGGAGCATCGGAACAAAGGATGGCAGGGAGAGAACTTCAGCGTGATCGAAAGGTGATGCAGGTGTGTGTGTGAAGTTATTGTGTGTGAAATCAAACGCTGTGGGAATACATACTAAATGTTCTGCAATGCTTTCCTATGTGTGTGAAATCAAACGCTGTGGAAATACATACTAAATGTTCCGCGATGCTTTCATTTTCGTCAACTGGCGTGCAAAGTAGTTGTATATGTTTAATAGCATTTTTTTTTGTCTGAATCGAACAGGCTGAAACTTTTGGGCGAGTTTCGCAAAAAAATTTGAAAAGTATGTCGAAAATAAGGACGTTTCGAACGCACCAATGCCTCACTAACCTCCGAATTAAGAAATGCAACTCGAAGCTCATGTTTGACTTCATATAAGTGACGCCTGTTGGGAACGCGCCGAAAACACTCATTGCGTTTCTTTTGGTGCGTTGATGACAGGCGTCATTTATATCAAGTCAAGCATGGGCTTCAAATTAGGATGCATTTCTGAATAAGGGGGTAACCGTCCTTTGAGCAGTTTGAGCGATATGAGAGGCCGCACTACTTTGTTTTATTTAGTTCTTTCAGTTTTCTTTAGGGAGGTAAAATCTCTCGTTATGCAGTGATTAGATTTTCGTGTTTTATTCGGCATCAAATGATCAAGACAGGAATATACAATTAGGCTTGTGGTTTTTCACGTGCCATAACCGCCATCTGCTTATGAGGCGCATGGTAGTGCAGTACTCTAAAAACTTAGATCACGTGGGGTTCTTTAATGTGTGCCTAAATCTAAGTACGTGGGTGTTCTCGCATTTCGTCCCCATTGAAATGCGGCCGCTATGGCCGGTATTCAATCCCGCGACATCGTGCTTAGCAACCAAACTCCATAGCCACTAAGCAACCACGGTGTGTATGATCAGAAAAGTAATTACATATTCGTTTGAATTGATCCTAAAGATTATTCATACCTGAACTTGGAAAGCTGCTTAGCTTAAGATCACGATAGTCCAGGGCGCTCTTAATCATGGCACTTGAGAACTATCTTACAGAAAGTTTTTTTCAGGAGGTGCCATGCGAGGCGTTTGAAGATTACACGCAAAAAATAACGTAGAATTATGAGAACTACGTTGGTTGACAGGGGCATTATATTGCTAAATTGTCCTAGTAATGAAAACAATATCTAGGATTGAAGAATATGCACCAGAAAACCGTGTTGGCTCAGGGAGCCATATAAAGCACAAAACCGACATTCGCATTTTTGTATGTAAATGTGAATGTACCATTCCAGTATACAGGCATATTGAAATCGCCAATAATCAAATTTCTTTAATACGAAATGTTGCCAAGTGATAGCGTAGATCCTGCAAATATCTAGAGGTTCCATACGAAGTACGATAAACCGCTGACAACAAGAACGCGCGTCCCTAAGAAAACAAGTCCAAAGTAATCCTTTTTTTTTATTTATCTACCTGGCTGAACAGAGACGCTCGGACCCCATGTTTTATCAGAAAAGCAACACCGCTACTTGTGTAGTAGGTCGGCCAGGGTGAAGAACCTGACAAGAGGGCATGATCAATGTCATCAAAGTCATCAGCTTCATCGATGTCGCCGTGAAACGAGGTGCCCCGCCTACTGTATTCCACTATGTTATACAACAAGAGATAACGCTACAAATTTTATTACTCAAGTAAAAAAGACTAAAGTGATGTTACTAAATAAAAAGTACAAAGAAACAACTAAGTATATCCATGCTACAGAGAATAGTTATCTGTAAGTATGTCTATGGCGCTTCCCGGGTAATATACGGACTATGTAGTCCTCATACAATGATGCAAATCTGCCATTTTCCGCGTTCTATACGAATGGTAAGTTCAAACACCTCTGTTCAAGTTGACCGCGCAGTACTGAGCATGAGCGTGTCTCTCTATAAAACTATGCAGGACTGCGCAAACAATCATCTATGAGTGTGTTCTAAGAACATATTTAAAATTTACGTCTATATACCGTCTACCTGCGGACGTTATTCGCCTAGTACGTCTATGCGCAGGCATTCCAAGGACACTAAAAAACAATATTTTGGCGAGAAAATGTGGGTTCACATAGCACGCAAGTCTGCCGATAACTTCCTGCAAGTGGTCTTCATGTGTAGCTGTTTTCCGTGTTCCTCTTTTGTTGCGCAAATTGGCTTGCTATTTACAGCAAATCAATAATTAAAGAAATCACCGCAAAGTGTGGCTTTATGAAACTGTCCGCATATGCTGGGCTGCTACACCTGAGTACTCTTGAAAGCATAAAGTTCAAGAAAAGACTGATGGTCGTATATTCCTTACAAACAATAGCTAGTACTGACAACAGGGCTAATTGATGATTGATTGTGCGTTCGATAATTCAGAACAAGAGAACACGGAAGGAAAGACCGCTGCAAGAGAACCCGTGCTGTTTGCTTCCTTGTTTCTGTCTTCTTCTGCACTACTCTGCTCATACTTGTTTATCCTTTGTGCGCTTTTATCAGAGCAACGTTCGATATAAAGGAGCGACGGAAAACGTTTGTCTCACTCCCCTCCTTTGGAAATGTGTTTGGAAATATTTGGAAATATAGGAAAGGTGTTGGACGCGTCTTGGTATCTTCGTGGGCACCCCAGGCAGCCTTGTAAGCTAGGTTGTTGCCGGCGATGCCACAGTGAGCAGGGATCCATTAAAATATAATGTGGTGTCCTCTATCAAGAGCATGGTGGTGCACTTCCCTGATGTCAGATATCATCTGCTCGTAAGTTCTGTGACGTAATGCAGACTTGATGCTGTGAAGAGCTGCCTTAGAGTAACAAAATACGACTAATTTCTCTGTTGGCTCTTCGGTGATGTTCATCATAGCGGCATGGAGAGCTGCAAGTTCTACCGATGTAGATGTAGTCGTGTGCGATAACTTGAATTTAACTGTAACGTTCTTGGATGGAACGACGAATGCGGCAGTTGATCTGGTAGGTGAGGTCCAACCATCGGTATATATATGAATGTGGTCATGATACGTCTGGTGCAGTAATATGAGCGTAAGTTGCTTCAGAGCCGGCGCTGAATAATTCGACTTTTTTGTAATTCCTGGTTAAGCAAAATTCACTTGAGGCTGTCGCAGGCACCACAGGGGAGAGGAAGGCTTCGCCGCCGGTGTAAAAGATGCCAGTATTCACTCTTGATGACCGCTAATCACTCGTGAAAAGGTCGCTTGAGGTCTTTCGGCCGGTAGGAAGGCCAAATGACGGTCGGGGATCCTTGACAGATGGCGAATGTGCGCTCTGAGAGAGTCGACAGCTACATGTGTCTGGATTATATGATCTCCCGCGATGGCGATTGTTGCTGCTGTTGAGGTGCGCTAGGGAGCCGTAAACACGTGCGTAAGGCTTGACCTTGTATGCTCTCCAAGGCGTGAAAGTTCGTCTTGCATGCATTTTATACAAGCCTGACATATACAAGAAAAAGTATGGAGGCAAAAACATTTTGTTTACAAGGGCCGCGTTTATATGCGGGATGAAATTTTATTTCCCATGACACGGTGTGTTTTGTAGACTGGCAGTCGATCGAGTGGTCATAGGCCAGGGAAGAAGAGACGAAAAAGAAATACATATTTCCATGCCATCTTGAGTGTGGCCTGGAAGAAGTATTTTTACAATGAATTTCTATTTTTGCGCGATAATGAAAACAATGATAAGGAGTGTTTCTTGTTCTATTGGCTCTTCATTAGATTTATGCCCGACATTTTTCACATTACAATTTATAGAATTTTAGCGGTTGTCTTTATTTTGACGCGTTAAAACGCTCTTGTAGACTTGATGGAAGCCGGCGTAACGTAACCGTTTCTCACAGCGTGGGCGTTACTGCTGTAGGGCAAACCGCGTGAATAATCGTCCAGTTCTCGTTTGACGTATAGGTGAGTGACAGATAGGCGACGCCCTCATGAAGAAAGTGGAGAGGGTGTCGCCATTTGAGCAATTCACATACTCCCAGCTTTGTGTCGTCTGCTTTCTTCGCGCAGCGATAATGCCCCGTTACACTAAGGAGCTATCGCTCCTTCACAGATAAAAAGAAGAAAAAGATAGTTACGGAGCTAGGGCAGCGCGCGCCATGACAATAATTACTTGCATCCCCGTTGATGCTGAGCTAATTCATTGGCGACTTACCCCGCATATACTTGACAAACAA
This sequence comes from Dermacentor albipictus, assembly GCF_038994185.2. Classification (NCBI taxonomy): domain Eukaryota; kingdom Metazoa; phylum Arthropoda; class Arachnida; order Ixodida; family Ixodidae; genus Dermacentor; species Dermacentor albipictus. The sequence continues at coordinate 40,552,980 of NC_091827.1, read as the reverse complement.
ACGCAGTAAGTCATGCCTCGATGGGACTTTCTCTGTATAGAGCCGGCTGCCCTGTTTGGAAAGTCTATAAATCCTGCCGCTCTAGGAAAAACGCACAGATGTATTACGTCGGCTGTTTTCTCAGAAAACGAGGTTACTGTGTTATACAGTTGTTCATTTTTATATTATTGTTGCTTTATTTCTATGTGTGCGTGACCCCTTCAAACACGTTCCCTTCATCAGAAAAACAAACGATAACTTCTTGCCGAGTAGCTTCCTGAAGAAATATTGAGAGGACTTCTAAGGAGGAACCATCACGCAATTCAGCGCGCATGGGTAGGTGCCTCGACAAAGCTTCAATCCTTCTCATTGCGGCATCGCCCTGACAGCCTTCCATATTTTTTGTGATTTCTTTCTGAACAAAGAACCGATGTTTGAAACTTAGGAAAGGCTGCAAGGTCATACCCGAAAATAAAATTCTGCGGGAATTATGTCATTCTTTGTGCTGAACAAAGAGCTGCACTTCTTTTTCTTCGGGACAACTCAGCTCTCTCGATCACTTGTTTGCATTCTCCTTGCAATGAGGCCCCTACGTGGATTCCTTGTGCTGCTAATCTCCGTGAACTCTGTCCAAGGTAGGAAAGCAACCTTGCTTTTCTTTTTTAAATGATTATGTATTTTGTAGTTTCATAGGAACTTTCTGAACCCCAAGTATACATACTTGCATATAAATTTCGCAAATGTTCTCGGGCACATGTCTCGCGTAACTCCTACTTTGAAAATATATCTTAACGCATAACTATGTTTTTGGAAGATTTTAATTACCTGTCTGAAACCTCGTTTTTGATTGTTTTCGAACGTCTCTATTCGACGAGTTTTGATTACCCAGTGCGCTATTTTGTGTATTCACGAAGAAATAAAGAACAAATAGGTGGTGCTCTCTGTATTCTTCATTCGACACTGTGATGACGTCAGCAAAAAGTTTTTTCGCCTAACAGCGCCTCTGAGTTATTGAATTGCGCGCATTTGAGTTCGCATTGCAATGCACCTACTTTGTCAGAATGTTAGTGCGGCTTACACTTTTTTACAAATAATTTGTTTGGGTTGATTTCCTATGGAAGGCTTTTCTGAAAATTTCTTCAAAACCCAGTTTACAGCTGTCTTTCTCGAACTTTCTAAATACGCAGAGAGCGCTACGTTTATTAAACTCTGAAATTGCAAGCTAGCCACCCAGGAAGCCATCCTCCTTAATTTATACCATATAATCAGTGCAATCTGCGCATACCATGCACCTTCACTTTCTGCATATAATGAGGTCATTAAATGGAACGCGTCTAGCCAGTTAGCAGCCCATTAGACTGCATTGAAAATGTTGCCCGAAAACAATTTTAAACTGCAACCCATCGGCATTTTGCGCAAGTATTCCGTATAATGGAATTCAACTATTGGTGCGGGTACTTCTGTGCATTTAAACCGCCTATGTTAAACTGAAACTCAATTACTTCATGTTCGAGCCAACGCGTTCATGACTAAAAACAACTTACCCATTTTTATGCTAAAGATTCTAAGGAGAACTAGCTCACACTCATCAAAGTAGAAACTGTCGTATGTGTCTCTTGTTTCGATCTTTCTTATGAGGTCATCATAAACAGATTTTCTTTATAATATGGTCATTCCATAATATATCATTACCATACGTTATCATCTGTGTGTTAATGAGGGTGGCTTCGGTCTTCAGCGTTCAAAACCTATCATCGCATGCGTAATATTTTTTTTATTATTTAGTGACAGCTTTTCCCGCGCGGACGCTGACGATGACAAACCGTGCTCCGTGGTGGCAGGCAAGGAAACTCGCTTTCGAAATGGAAGCTGTGAAGGCGTAATCCCCATTTGCAAGCTACAGCAGGGTTATGTTTGCCGTCAATTGTCGGATCATGGAAAGTTTATCGAAGTGAAATTGTTTTTATAGCCTTTCACCTGTTCTAAGTTTATTCTAAAATACTCAGTTTATTTATATAGATACGCCGTTTTTATCGACTGCAATATCTTGTAGTAGTGTATCGCTAGCTGTTCTCCTTATATTTGCCACCAGATGGAATTGGTCATACAGGAGCTAAAAAAATAGAGAATGCTTTGGCTAAACGTGCTATAGAAGGAATTTGTAAAGATTGCGTCTCTGAACTTTACTGAAACTGTTTTTATAAGCAGTTTTTAACAGCGTTGAAAACTGCGTGGATACTTGCGAGTTTACCATTCTACTCCCACTACCTCAGGAAGTACCTGCAATGCATCATTCCACACCATTTCCTAAGACACTATAATCTTTACCATATTATCGAGATGGTTCGGTTGTGCTCATAAGAAGTAAAATTTACGGTAATGAGTTCAAAAAATAGCAACTTACCTATGACCTGCGGAAGATTCACTGTCATTAACATCTGCTTTCTAAGGCCTGCCAGTGTGAAACATTTTTCAGCTTTGCATACATCAGTTATGGGGCCAAGTGATATGTTAGCCAGGCGTCCTTAACCCGCCGAAAAAGCCTGGCGTATATTAGTCCTGCAGACATTAATACGAGATTTAGATGTGCTACATGCCAACGCTTCAAATCACGACCTGTAACATTTACTGCCACAGAAGGCAAAGCCTGTAAAGTGGGTTTGGCCGCTTCTCACCATTCGTTCACCATTTCCATTTTGACGTTGGTGTCAATATCTAATCGTGCTCTTTGTTGTATTATGTTTTATTGCGTAATGATTCTTTGGCGAGTACCCCAGGAAAACCTGTGCGTCCCATCACGCCTTATATCTGTAAAAGAAATACTTAATTGGTCAAGTTAACACATGTAATCGTTATCTTAATATAATTGTAGATATTACGCAGCAATGAGTCGACATGCATAAGCTAGCAAAATAGGTAAACAAAGACAAAGTAGCAGCCGAGCCAAAGAATGCTTATGCACTATTGAACAATTTTGCGAATTCCTGTAGCAGTTTTTCCGGGTTCTTTTTCACTTTCAACTTCGTCCTCGCTGCATTACAAATGAAAACAAAACTGCCGGGCCCCACAGACACTGCGGCTGCAATTCATAGTCGCACAACCGTTAGGTTTGGTGCAAAGATCACTAGAGGGGACTGTACATTTAGCGTCCATGGTAGATGCAAGTGTGATGTTCAGCCAACGTGTGAACATGAATTTGCCTAAACTCCGTCCTTTGGGGCGCTCCCAACGGCTTTAAGACTTTTTCAAGCGACCATTTTCAACGAAATGTTGCTCCATATATCTGCAGAAATTCGTAAAAATTACCCACGGACATAAGCGCATTATTTACCTGTGTTTGAAATGATGCGCTTGTTTATAACTTTAGTCAAATAAAGCATAATTAATACTGTCAAACGTTTGAAGCCGTAAGCCCTAAGATTACAAAATTCGTCTACTGCCCGTAATCCTCCAGGTTGTTGAACGATCGTCGTGTGAAATTTTCCTGTAGGAATTTGTGTATTAAGCATTTTCTATGCCACTGATCCCTACAATGCCACATGTTATGCGATACGTAGTTTGTAAGGTGTTTCGCAGGCAACCGAGAGGCTGAGAGTGTTGATATTATTGCACAGAATTTCCCTGGGACTGTGGGGCAATACGGCAGTGGTCGAAGATGTCACTGTATGCATACGAATGACGCTGTCGGTGTAAATAAGGGGCTGTGCGATGCTTGAGCCAGCTACTGTTGTAATGTATCAGTTGCGAGAAGAGGCAATTGCGGAAGGTTGGTAAATATTTCGTTGGTTCTTTTTTCCAGTGGTACTTGACGTTCTTTAGGCACATTTCTTATATTGTTATTGGCCACTGAGTCTGTATTTTGAGGATGCTTTCTTTATCTCTTTTGCATAATGCATAATATTGACAATTCTTTCAAGTTTTCAGACTAATACACGGGCATTTATTCAACTTTACGTTTATTTCAGCTTGGTTTAAAAAATCTCCAAAGCTTGAAAAGAAGCAGCCACCATTCTGCACAAAGCCGCCGTTTCTAGGCAGCTGCCGACCATTGACGCAGACTTGGTACTACAACTCTACAGAAAAACGCTGTACACCATCAAGTGCCGGCGTTTGCATTGGAGGAAGCAACAGGTTTGTCTCTGAAAAGAAGTGCAAAGAGACATGCGAATGTGAGTGCGTACTCTAGCAATATTTTAACATGGCCTGGTTCATACAATTTTCGTATTGACGTTGCTGTGCGTCCCATATTTTAAGTCTGTGCTGGCTTTTTGAAAAGTATTAAAGCATGGCCGAAATCACAGATGCTTACCTGCTGTAAAGAAGTTACGGGACTTTTGTCACACTTGGTTGTCGTGCCGCGCGATGAGGAAAGGGCGTAAGGAAAGTATTCGAACACATGATGAAAACACAAGCTATATTTCTGAAAACCAAAAATACCATACATACGGAAACTATAAAAATCAAACTACAATCACAACATACGTTAAGGCACGTGACATGGTATGACTAGGCTAGAAACGCAAAGGCTGCCGTGTGTACGAGAAACAAACGGTTCGAAACAGCTCACGGTACAGGAGACGAGAGGTTGCCGGAGCGAGGGTGTGCCGCAGTGAGGGGCAATGACGTGATGACGTAGAAGACGCTTGGATGTTGTTGGATAGGGGGAAGAAGATGGCTCTCCACAAACGAGGGACGACCGCTCAGCAGTCTGCCTGCATCCGAGCTGCAGTGCACGTGGCAGGTATAGTCAGCCTGCCCAGCGGATGACTTGCCCGCGAGCGGCAGTGCTCGGCGCATATGCCAGGCCACGAATGGTGATCCGCTGAACAACCGACCAAGGAAGCGCCTTGCCAGCGATCCGCAATGCTCGCGGCAAGGGGTTACAAATCAGCAGGCCAGGCCGTGTTCCGAGCTGCAGTACTTGTGCTGGCGAACGCCTCAGCAAAGTTCAACGGTCGGGCGGCACCTCCACGGGCGGCCACGTTCCCTGGAGCCTGTTGATCATCTCCCGTTGACGAAGCATGTTGGCACGCGCTCACCATAGATGGCCCAATCGTGGCACGACGCACCTTCGGAATAACATAGAGCCATCGCTGATTCGTTGGGTTCTAGACGGACTCAGTGGCAAATCCGCACCAAGGCCGGATGGCATCTCCAACAAGGTGTTGCGAAATCTGGATGACAAATCAATCGAATACCTCACAGAGGACATAAATGAAATTTGGAGAAATGGAACCGTCCCATTACCTTGGAAGACTGCTCTCGCAGTACTCATCCCCAAACCTGACAAAACACCTAGCGTTGACAACTTGAGGCCCATCTCGCTTACATCCTGTGTGGGTAAGGTAGCGGAGCACGCGGTCATGAATCGACTCCCGGTTCCGGGAGTATAACGACATTTACCTCCATAGTATGATAGGATTCAGACTAGGCCTATTGACCCAGGATACCGTGAAACTGATTAAGCATCAAATCATAGACAACGACTCTAGCGAAACTCGGGCTGTTGTGGGACATGATCTTGAGAAGGCGTTCGACAGCGTTCTATATTCGCATATCCTAGCCTTGATATCTCGGCTCAATCTGGGTGAGAGATTTTACAACTAGGTTAGATCGTTCCTCTCAGATGAGAAGGCTACCCTTCGGGTGGCCGATCTCGAATCACAACTGCTGGAACTTGGCGAGAGGGGCACCCCACAGGGGTCAGTCATTTCCCCCTGTTTATTCAATATAGCCATGGTCGACCTAAGCAGAAAGCTTCTCGAGATTGAACGCATCAAACACACTATGTATGCTGACGATATAACTATATGGTGCACTGGAGGCAATGACGGTCACGTTGAGGGAGCCTTACAGGAGGCCCTAGGCACTATCGAAACCTTTCTGGAACCCACCGGTTTCAGATGCTCCTCCTTGAAGTCGGAAGTTTTGCTGTATAGTCCTAAGAAACGCGGTCCAGGGCCCAAGGGGTGGACATCGTTAGAAGATAGAGACATTAGCCTATATACAAGAAACGATTGCCGTATACCCAGAGTCGATTCAATCAAGGTCTTGGGCATGATCATTGAATAATAATAATAATTTTTGGGGTTTTACGTGCCAAAACCACTTTCTGATTATGAGGCACGCCGTAGTTGAGGACTCCAGAAATTTTGACCACCTGGGGTTCTTTAACGTGCACCTAAATCTAAGCACACGGGTGTTTTCGCATTTCGCCCCCATCGAAATGCGACCGCCGTGGCCGGGATTCGATCCCGCGACCTCGTGCTCAGCAGCCCAACACCACAGCCACTGACCAACCACGGCGGGTGGCATGATCATTGAGTCAGAGGATACAAATGGCAAGACTACACGAAAGCTAATTGCTAAAACTGAAAGTGCTGTTCGTTTAGTTCGGAGGGTATCAAATCGGCATCATGGACTCAAGGAGGATAACTTCATTCGACTAATGCATGCCTTCGTTCTGTGCCACTTTAGATACGTGGCAGCCATGCATCGATGGAAACGGGCAGAGTGGGATAAATTGAATGCACAGCTTAGCAAGATTACCAAGCGGGTTCTTGGGTTACCCATATAGACTTGTATAGAGCGCTTAATGCAGCTTGGCCTTGATAACACTCTTAAAGAGATTGCAGAGGCCCAGGAGTGCGCACAGCTAACTCGCCTCACAACAACGAAGGCAGGGAGATCCATCTTGCAGGAACTCGGATATCACCCAGATAGAGTAGCGGAGGAGTTCTCTGACGTTCCTCCGTCGATTCGTGAGAACATTGCGGTCGCGCCAATACCTAGGAACATGCACCCCAATCATAATCGCAGTAGAAGGAAGGCAAGGGCCACCAAACTCCTTAGGCAAATACACAGTGATCAGCGACAGGTCAGCTTTCTGGATGCCGCTTTTTGTAACAGTCATCGGGCGTTCACCATCGTTACTGTCGATGGTCGGCAAGGAATCACAAATGCTGCCTCTGTTCGGACGAGGGGCTCCGAAATAGTTGAACAAAAGGCTAGTTGAACAAATGACACTAGCCCTGCTGGATAGCTCACGGGATGTCATCTATAGTGATTCAATATCTGCAGTCAGAGCATTTGAAGAAGGCACCGTTTCCAAACAGGCCCTCAGACTTCTTGGGGGCAAAGCAATCACGCATCACTTCATTTATTGGTTTCCCACACATCAGTGTCAGATAAAGGGTGCTCCTCCCAACCTCAACGAGTCGGCTAACGGGGCTGCGCGTGAACTTGCCCACCGCGCTACCCGCGACCAATCGGAAGCCGACTCCCCCAGAGAACAGGGACACGCCCTCCACCTACAACGAGATTAGTAAACACTACTATCTCAGCCGTAGAATCTACTTTGTTCCTCATCCACGCCTCAGTAAAACTCAAGCATTAACGCTCCGTCTACTACAAACGAATACCTATCCCAATCCGTCAGTCTTACATAAAATCTATACAGATATTTACACCAATGCTACCTGCCGCGATTGGGGAGAAATAGCCACGTTAGACCACATGCTCTGGCGGTGTGCCCGGTCACGCTCTATCATCGCTAACAGCTCGGCCAGATGGGAGGCGGTTATCCGCAGCCCTGTTCTGGCGGACCAGCTCTGGGCTGTCCAGCAAGCCCACGATGCGGTCGAGAGGCTCGGCCTTCCGGTTCCCACGTGGGAGCGGCCCGCTTCGGGAAGACTCACGATCTGCAGAACTTCATTAAAGTTTTACCATACCATACCATGGCTGATTTGGTGAGATCACGCGCATGCACGGCCCAATGCCAAAAGAATCCGTGCGTGCTTCGTTGTTGTCGGCGTCATTTTCTTTCAGTCATCACACCTGCAATAACAATACCAGAGTAACCACATTTACCAAGATGCGGTAACAACGTAAAAATGCGCGTCTGCACCAAAAGTCGTTGAAAGCCAAGGAAAGTTGAAAAACATTATTTTTTTGTTCAATGGAGCAACGGTTTGAAAAAAAAAAACGCTTTCGTTTCCGTGGCACATCCCAGTGAGCACAGATATATCAGTGTGATATAACCAATGTAAACACAGGAACAATGCGTTCCTCCTATTGGGAATGCCGAGTGTATACACAGTAACAGCTGTAACCTTCACGTTAAGTTGGATTACTGAGTCCGTCATAAGGTAATACAGGTTTGGCAAACAGTCTCTGGAGTGAGTGGACAGAAATGTGTGACTGTAAACAACATGAATATAATTCCTACAAGGTTTGTGATCATGCAAAATATTTGTGGCCCCAATCGCAAAAGCACGCAAAGAACACTGGGAAAATCATTCAATGACAAGAAAAAAACCTTTGAGAACTTCGAGAAGTTATCTATATCATCGCGTTACAGAGAACGTAGTTAAAGAACACAACGTAACCCAATATTGACGTGCGTACGTTTTTGCCTTTTTCCGGTGACCACTATTCACCGGTAACAAATGTTGAACGTTAGTGCTGGGCGCAAGAAACGCCAGCATTTATCAGGTCGTTCTCGATTCTCCTAGCCGTTTGCTTTATCTAATCTCTGTACTGCCACAGTACCCATTGTAATCAAATTGGACGCGCGATGCAAACAGTGTCGTACATACTAAGCTATGTACGAGCCCCAGCGACGATGCTTGGCGCGTTGGATGAGTCAACTATAAATAGCCGACGTGTCGAAGCAGCAGCTCACATTCCACGAAGATTTTCGACTTTGCTTGTGGCTATCGTCGAGCTCGACTGTTACTTGTTTTGATGGGTAAAAGGTTGCCGCAATATAGTAAACTCAAAACTCACATTTTCTACATCGCGTAGTTCTTTATCGTAACTACAACGTGACAACTTAAACGTGCAGGGATGTTCGTGCACTTATTCGCTGAATGCCTACTGCAGATTTAAATAACGGGGTATGTGCTATGAGTAACTATCGACAGCACAGGTGACAAACGTGATGCTGAGGCAATCTAAACACCGACGCAACGTTCCCATGTGCCAGATACGTAGTAAGTTAAGTGCACATGTACTTAATGAAGACTGCTGATTATCTTTGTGAAACTTTATTTCGTTTTTTTTCCTTACAAAAGGAGTACAATAAATAAGTTGAAGGAATCACAATGGGCTATCACCCTAAGGTATGTGTTTCGCTGCTCGAATCAGTAGGATTGTGCACTAAAGAAACAAGATCAGAAGCTTTAGTCAACATGTTTGTCATTGTGATTGCTTGCAATGTGCAATTGTGGACTATAACCTAAGCTGTGTGAATAATGCAGCTTTTACTTTTACAGCACCCTCTAAGGCCACGCCCTCTAACACCATGTGCCTTAAATCGCCGGTCACAGTTTCCTGTGGCCAGGTAGAACATGCTTGGTTCTTTGACCCGGACAGCAGCACCTGTAAAATGTTCACCTACATCGCATCCGCTTGTGGGAGTGTAAGCAACAAATTTTGGACAGAGATGATGTGCCAGGCTGTGTGCTTACGTAAGTGTCACTCTTACTGACTTCTATCAGCTGAAAAAGATATAGTAATGATCTTAAAGGAGTTGTTTTTTTTATTTTCATGAATATAGAGGAAGCTAGTTGTAATGATGCGTTTATTGTTTGCTTGTTTGTTTGCGCAATGAAAAATTTATGAATTCACAAAGAAAGCATTCGTTTCACTATGGTTAGCGCATTTGAGTATTCGGTGCGTTATATAATTGAAGATTAGTTATCCAGATATTTATATGTGAGTGAAAGACATGCAGTGCTTGCGTATGCTTAGGTCATATCTTTTTTTGTTTTCTGCAAAGGCAAGAGCTACACTTACGGATATTGTTTGCATTGAAAGCACCGAGTGGTGTAGCGTTACAATATTGTAGGGTTGTAGAAGCCCTACCACCCAACAATATTGTAGGGTTGTAAGGTTGCAAATGTAAGGTCGACTGCGGAAAGTTAAACTAACCTACGCCAGGAGACTAATTTTCGCAACTGTTCGTTAGAACAAATCAAAGAGAGCATAAGCTCTCTAACGCTATTTGATCCCTTATTTATCAGTCACCGGTAAACTCTGGCGACTGTTTACGATGAGACAGTGCAGAATTTCCATGATTATGCGCCCGCGTCCTTCTACCCTGTTGCCCCTACCGACCCGATTTCACTAACGGGAAGCAACAGTACAAGCACCAGCATTCCAGTTGTTGAACAACCATGAGGGAGCAAATCGATGGAATCATGGTGAAATAATGCAATTCCTTCAAGGGAGCAGTTTGTTTCTTGCTTGAGCACAGGGTTATAACACTGCACCCTTCACGTAAATACTAAACCGCATAAAGTGCCGTCATTAGGTTAGACTACCCACTTTTAATTTTCGAATTGCTAGCTTTTATGCAGTGTTTTGTTTTTTCCTTGGATATCTCATAATTTTCTTCTTCTTTTGTACAGCAACAAAAAAGCCGCAGATAACGTGCAGCCAGGATCCTGTACCTGATATTTGTTTTGCGCAAAGGAAGAAGTGGTTCTTTAACTATAGGAATAACACGTGTATGCAGTTTCCCAAGGGCTGCGGAAAAGCTGCCAACAGCTTCTCTACGTATGAGAAGTGCATGGGGACATGCAGCTGTAAGTCTGTACTTTCTGTATAATTTAATGATTTTCCTGAGCCTCGTAAATAGAATTCCAGCTCTGACTACTGCCAATACGGCATACAATGCACTGGAATTTAACACTAAATATGTTAAAGGTTGTATGCTTTTAGGATGATTTTGTCATTTTACTTTTCTGTGAGGGTTTTTACACGACTGCAAAGCGAACACCGCGTCTCGATATATTGTTTTACGCAACCGCCACAGAGATTTCCTGAAATATAATATTGGTCGTAATCTGAATGACAAGCATTTGATAGCTTAGCATTCGCAATGTGTCTTAATCTTACGTAAGCATCATCTTCAAATGAAAGCTTTCAAATATGAATAGTGTTATGGCAATAAAAGAACTAATTGAACCATTTGAAACATCTCAGGCAAAATATTAGCACATGACACGTTGACTGTGTTACAGAAATTGATAAAACGCAATGTGAGGGCGTCGGTGTAACATAGATGTTTAACACTAGAAACATCGCCCGGGATATTTTGCTTTCCATGTGATAAAATTATAAATAAGGATACATCAAATACTATACAGTTGGAAAAGGGTCAATAGCAAGTTTATTCACGGTAAGCGAAACATCTAGAACAAACACCACTTCATATATGATAGTATGGTGTATGGCATGGTAATTTCTAGCCAGAAGCAGTCTCAGGCGTAAACAAAAGCAAGCATTCTTGGTCCTTTAATCTTTATGTATACATTAATGACATAATCTACATATCATCCGACCTCAACTTTATGATATATGCAGACGAAACAAGTATATTCGTTTCATCTTGCTCCAGCACTGAAGCGTTAGGTAAAGGAAACATAGTTTCGAAAAAACTAGGCGCTTGTACAAATAATAACCAACTTCATATTATAACGAAAAAGACAAAAGCAGTAATTTTTGCTCCTAAGGGTAAGATGCTGCATATCGGTCTCGAACTTTTCTTCAGATCATAAAAGATCGAGGTGCTAGAAAGTATTAATGTATTAGGTGTATACTTTTCAAGGCGATGCAATTGGATGAACACGTAAATCATATCTCGAAGAAATAATGTTCCACAACAGGTATACTTAAACAAAATCGTTATGTATTTTCCATGTCTGCAAAACTAGCTATTTACTATGCATGACATTCAAGGTACATAAAATATTCACATTTAGTTTTGCGAATCACTAGTAATCTGTCAACATTTCATTCCACCGAACAAATCTTCAAAGACCTAAAGGTGATTCCAGTAAGTATTGTGTACCAATATAAGTTTCAGCGCAAATATAAGCTCAGCATTAGGGAAAATCATACGCTTTTTTGGGGCATTTTGATGCTAGAATTATCAGACAGAGTAGCCTATAACACTATAAAAAGTGACGCTGGAAAGTTTCAAAATGTCGCACTAATTACGAATTTCACACGCCAAGGAATAAGCTTCTTCGATTGCTAAATGTACACATCAAAGCAGAAATAAATGTTCTAGCCTAAAACTTCCGTAGGCTATGGGCGTTCTTTCATTACTCACATGCGCATGTTCCTAGTACACAGCACATATATATTCCACAAACAAAACAACCTGTTGGGACATCCTGCCACTTCTTCACTCGAAATGTCTGTGTATTGAATGTCTTATTTCGGTTCTGATAACTTTGCGCCGTAGTAGTCGTGAACACGTTAAGTAATTATTACTGTTCTCTTTTCATCGTTCAGACCTCTGTTGCTTGCTCAGTGGCTATGGTGTTGGGCTGCTGAGCACGAGGTCGCGGGATCGAATCCCGGCCACGGCGGCCACATTTTGATGGGGGCGAAATGCGAAAACACCCGTGTGCTTAGATTTAGGTGCACGTTAAAGAACCCCAGGTGGTCGAAATTTCCGGAATCCTCCACTACGGCGTGCCACATAATCAGAAAGTAGTTTTGGCACGTAAAACCTCATAATTATTATTATTAGGCCTCTGTTGCTTCATTGCCGCCAATGCCAAGGAGACCAAGATTTTTTCAAGCCGTAATACAACGGCTTTTATTCTTGGTCCATTTGACAATGTGTACGTCATGTTGTGTAGAACAAATAAAATTAATGGATCAATGAAGGAATGAATTTTGAACCATATTACCAAGTCACTGAGATTGTCAGTCGTTCGAGCTACCCCCATGTGCGCGAGCTCAAGTAGGCAAAACCATTTGAGTCACTGATGTACTCAGCCTAGCCTATATTTTCACGTATTTCTAGGATAAATTATAAAATTTTTTAAATGTTTTCTGTAGATAACCAAGTAGCGGCGGCCTGCCCAACTTGCGGACCAAACCTCCAAAACGAGCTTCCGCTCATAGGTATACCCGGTGTGCCTAGCCAAGTTGGCCCACCCAGACCACCAGCCCAGCCCAGCATACCTGTACAACCTGGCCAACCAAGTACACTCGGCTTAGGCTTATCCAACCAACCTGGTCACTCCAGCCTACCCATCCAAAGCGCCGGATCCGGTGTGCCTGGTCAACCTAGCCCAGCAGGAGCCCCCGGTTCCGCCAGCTCTACCTTCCCGCCCATTATGCCAGCGCAATCTGGTCCATCTAGCAGAACCGACATAGGCTTACCCAACCAGCCTGCTCTTTCCGGCCAACCTGCTCAAAGCACCAGATCAGGTCTGCCTGGTCAAGCTAGCTCAGCAGGAGCTCCCGGTCACGCCAGCTCTACCTTGCCGCCCAATCCACCAGCGCAATCAGGTCAGTCTAGCAAGACCCGGCGCCGGCTTACCCGGCCAACAAGGCACATCCTCCCAAAGCAGAGGACAAGGTATGCCTTATCAGCCAGGCTTGAGTAGCAAGCCCGGTCAAACAAGCCGTATCTGCCCACCCACTGCACCCTCCTTATCAGAGCCATCTTCTGGGCTTGGCGTAGGGCAGCAAGGCCATCGTGCTGTACCACTATTGCCCGGCTCTACCACCAGACCCGTTCAGTACGGTCGGCCTGCCTTACCGGTGCGGCCAGGCTGCACCGGTGCGGCCAGGCTGCGGCCGGCGCTAGCCTCTTAGCCACTACACATTACCAAAATGGCCAGTCGAGCCCGCCTCGCTTCGTTTCACCTGGAAGCCCAGCCTTGCCTAATATTTCTGGCTCAGCCGCTCAACCAACACTAAGCCTCCAGCCGGCTCATCCCGCCAAATCTAAGCTCCATCTCGGTCCCAGTGCAACCGCGACAGCCGGACTCTCTGATGATAATGGCCAGCCTATCTCAGCTGGCTTTACTCTACAATCTAGTATACAAGGCAAACCCAGGTATTTCAGCCAAACCGGCCGTTAGCTCACTTAACACAGATTTCTGTAATGTTGCTTTCGATAGAAAGCTGCACTTCATATTTCAAAGCACTAAAGTCACTGATTCGTGAATATAGATTACTTTTCTGTATAATGTAGCAGCACAAGGGCTCAGGATAAATTATTCCGGTCGACCCGACCAGCAAACCTTTATATTGCTGTTATTTTAACTCCTAACTCGTATAATTTGTATCTTTTCATTACATGAAGTTAGATAAAACATTACATTACAAAAATAATCAATTACAAGACATCCTAATCCTACTGAAGTAGCAATATCCTATGTTTGAAAGCTCAGTCAATGTTCATCGGTGCACTGCCTAGGTTCAGAAAATTTTCTTGATGTAAACAATTGATCATGGCATGCGCAGATAATCCTGTATTGTCTCATCTCCATATATTACTCCCGTTTTTACACACTCCATCAGAAAAAGTAATCGTAGTTATTTTGCCAGGTATGGAGCTTTGAATGTTAGAAGTAACAAATTTAATGTATATGCCGGGAAGAATAGTAACGGACGCCTATGTAATTATAAGCGTAGTCAGGGAAAGCGCAAGGTCCAATGAATATCTCCCCGGCCATGAAACAGTTTACGTAGCATTCTGCAAATACTTAAGCTAGAAATATACAAGGTCGTCCCAGGCTCTTTCCCGTCCCCTAAAAGATTGAGTGAGTGGTGGCTAGAAATGCAATAACCCCAGCTGGTGATTGAAGACGAGAAATGATTTCATTTCACGTCTTCTTTAAAACGGGGCAGCAACGAATAGTCCCCTTGTCTGCTCGAGCTTAACAGTTATTATATAAATGCATTGCAGTGTAGCCTTTCAGCTATCCTTCCATGATAATTCTGTCGTGAACAAAACCTTTATATAGTGCACAGTTGTCATTGCCTATAATGACTCTAATAATCTCAATCTCTTGTTTTTCGCACCAGTACACTTCCTGCTTATCTCTTCCACTTCCTTCCTTCACTTACCAGTACACTTCCTGATAATCTCAAAAACCAACCTTTCAAGTTGAAACTAAGCGTTTATGCAAAGTAAGCAGTTTTTACGGGTCTCGCTTGGTGAATATATACAGATACTGTTACGATCTGCGCAATTTTTCGGGACTTTTCAGTCAGAAACACTTTCCTAATCCTGTTCCGAACATCTGCTACGGTGTTTTTCTGATCTTGGATCAGCCAGCTCACGCGCCAAATGGCAAGCCATTGTATTACCCTACATATCTTTCATCCTGATGCCTTTCTTGCCGTATTCGTAAATCTCGATGATCTTCATCGATAGTGGAGCGCCTGAGAATACTAGCACTGCCCATATCCGAAAATGGGCTATAATGGAGAAACCATTAGACTACTGCACAATGGTATTACACTAATATAGCAGGAACTATGGCATGAAAGAGCACAGTTTCGTCCAATTAATAGAAATATTCGTGATCAGTTGTACTGTATATGCGGTCCCTCGTCTCATGCTCAAGGCTGGGGAGAAAGCCAAGGTAGAATGTATTGTTTAAATGGCGTATAATCAAGCCTTGGGACCTCCGGCAAATACGTCAAACGAGAAGTTGCTGTCGCTTCTCGTGCACAACACACTAGACAAATTTCTCGAAGCCCAGAGATTGGGGCAGTATGAAAGACTCACACAGAGTTTCACGGGGAGACACATCGTACACGACATCCGAATAACCTACAAAGCATAGCACGGACTGCAGAGAGACATCCTAAGGAAAATAAGGGAACATCTCTCAATACCCCCAATCCACAGAAGCATGGACCCCAAGTTTCACCGAGATAGAATAATCGTTAGAGCGAGAGCTCTCAACAAAAGATTCCGTAGTGCAAAGGACGTGGTCTATGTGCACGCGGCGGACTACGCAAATAAACAAGAGTATGTAGACTGTTGTTACTTTTTCCCTGTGTACACGGCAAATTAGAACTCATTTCCTATTTGGTGATGTTATCGTGAAATTTGCCTCATAACACCATTTTAACTTCGACAGTGCATTTCAACAAATTTTTAACAGGTAATAAAATGAGATGCTGGAGTGTAAAAGAAGCGCAAACAAACCGAATTTCAGAAAGAAAGGAACAACAATATCGGAGAGTCTTTAGGAAATAACTAGGTTGGTTATATTAAGTGGGCTGGTAGATAATGTGGGAGGCTGCACGCCATGGAGGCGCTAATTGCAGTCTCTGAAGCCGAGTTTCAAAGCCACTGGGCTTAGCGCTCAACGGGCGATTTGCCGCGACGGTGGTGGTTGAACGAGATTGAGCAGTTAATTTATTCGTATAGGACGCGAACGGAAATGTGGAAGTGGTGGAAAGCGTACTAAAGTAGTCTGTTGGTGGAAATACTAATATTCACTGTATAAAACGCGGGAAGGAGGAGTGGGAGTAGATTTTGTTAAAGAAAAAGGAGGAGAGGTCGGCCTGGAGAGCGTGTCTCTATCCTGCTGCTCCTCAGTGGGGTAAGGGGAAATGGGAAATACAGGGAAAGGCTGGTGGCTGGTGATAATGTTATGGTACAATGAGCTACTATATACACATTGTCCAATACGCGGATGCGCTTTAGATACAATACACGCAAGAGTAATCTTGTCCACACAAAAGGTATACCGCGAAAACCTGAGATTTACAAGAGAAAGTATGTAGGTGCAAACAGTTTGCTTAGATGGGCCGCTTTATTTTTCCATGAGATGGTGTATTTTGTTGACTGGAAGGCGATCAAGTAGGCATGCGCCAGGGAAGAGCAGAAGAAAAAGAAACGTCTATTTTCATACCATCCTTAGTGTGACCTGTGAGAAGCATTTTGTAGAGAGATGTAAGGTTACAATACATTTCTATTTTTGCGAGATTCAGAAGACCCCGAGGAGGAGTGTTTCTTGCTGTTTGCTCTAGAATACAATTAGGCTCAAGAGAGAGAGAGGCTTACAGAAAGACAGAGAGGATGGTCTGACCTATAACTTGCTCTCACCTGCTGCTCTACCCTGGGAAAAAGTAGGGGAAGGAGAAAGGCTGATGAATGATGACGATCGTATGAAATGCGTATGTACAATTTGACAGAGTTGTGCGATCTCTAAAGCCGTGCGTCCATCGCAGTCGCTTGGAGAAAGGCTATAGCGGCGCATGTTATCAGGGCTGTGCTACTTGAATTAGGCCAAGGGCCTATAAGAAACTCGTCTGATAGCGACCTATTATTGACGTTTGCAAATGGAAGAACGTCGCAGTATGTTTCATGAAAGAAGTTATTCACATTGAGAGGTTGTCTGTATTGTGACTGTTAAACCACTTTTTAGGCTTGATGAAAGCCTGTGTAACGTAACCTTTTCTCACCGCGTGGGCGTTACTGCTGTAGAGTAAACCGAATTAATGGGTGCCGGGTTCCCGTTTGACAGATAGGTGGATGACAGGTAGACGAAGCTCTCGTGGAGAAAGTGTAAGGGGTGTCGTCATTTGAGCAATCCACATACCCCGAGCTTTGCGTCGTCTGCTTTCTTCGGGGAGCGATCACGCACTGGCACACAGAGCAGCTATCGCTGCTTCATAGATAAAATGAAAACGACATCAAAAAAGCAACAGTTACGAAGCTAGGGCAGCGTGCACCATGGCAAAGAATGCTACTAATGGCTAAGGACTTTCGGGCTACTCTACTGGCTACTGTATTATCCGTCCACGAAGAAAGTAGACAGCGTAAAGAACGCTGGTATATGCATTTTTCAAATGGAGAGAAACCCTCTCCACGTTTTTATTTCGAGACCGTAGGTGCAACCGTGTTTCGCATGTTGGGGCTCATATTTAGAGCAATATTTTCGGCGAAAAGGAACTTTTTCGCATGAGCAACAATCGCCTGCGGGCACGTTTATACTGAGTTAATTCAGTGGCGAAAAACCCCGAATATATTAGACACGCAAACGCACTAAATCGTGCCCCGATGAGACCTTCTCTGTATAGAGAAGGCTGCCATGTTTCAGAAGGCTGATAGTGCTGCTCTTGTAATAAAACAGAGATGTATTACGTTGTTGTTTTCTAAGAAAACAAGGTTACTGTAAATATACACTTGCTTTTTGTATTGTTGCTTATTTCTTTATGTGCGTGACCCCTTCAAACACGTTCCTCTCATCAGCAGAACAAACGATAACTTCTTGCAGAGCAGCTTCCTGCACAAATTTTCAAGAAATTTCTCAAGACAAACCACCATGCAATTTAGCGCGCATGGGTAGAGGCCTGCACAAAGCTTCAATTCTTCTCTTGGCGGCATCGCCCTGACAGCCTTCCGTATTTTGTATGCTTTCTTTCTAAACAGAGGACTCGCCCTTGAAACTTAGGTAAGGCTGCAAGGTCATAGGCGGAAAATAAAATTGTGCCGGAATTATGTATGTCTACCTGCTGAACAAAGAGGTGCATTTCTTTTTTCTTCGGGGCAACTCCACTCTGGGGATCACTTGCTTGCAGTCACCTTGCAATGAGACCCCTACGTGGATTCCTTGTTCTGCTAGTCTCCGTAAACTGTGTCCAATGTAGTACCGCAGCCTTGCTTGTCTCTTTTAAATGATTACGTATTTCGTAAAGTGCATAGGCACTTTCTGCACTTCAGATAAACACTTTTATTTAAACTTTGCAAACGTTCTCGCGGACATCTCTCAAATAACCCCTAGTTTGTAAATGTAACTAATGCTTAACTATGTTTTTGGAAGAATTTTTATTATCGGTTTGAAACTTCGTATTTATTTTCGAACGTCTGCATTCGGCGAGTTTTGATTGCCGAGTACGCTGTTTCGCGGGTTCTCAAACAAATAAACAAAGAATAGCTGATGCTCTCTGTACTCTTCTTTTCACACTCTCAAGATGTGTGTGAAAAACTTTTTCGCCTAATGGCGCCTCTTAATCCTTCTGTTGTATGCATTTGACGTCTTATTCTATTGCATGCAATTCCTCAGAACGCTAGTGCTGTATACATATTAAAATATTATTTGCTTGAGGTTGATTTCTTATGGAAGACTTTTCTGTATATTTCTTCAAAACCAGTTTATAGCTGTCCCCAACTTTCCTATTCCAAAGAGAGCGCTACGTTTGTTAAACTCTGACATTGCAGGCTAGCCACCCAGAAAGTCACACTCCCTAATGTATACTATAGAGTCAGTGTGCTCTGCTCATGCAATGCACTTCCGCTTCTTCCATATAATGAGATCATTAAATGGAACGCGTCTAGCCAGTTGGCAGTCATTTACACTGTTTTGACAATGTTGATGGAAAACAGTCTTAGACTGCAACCCATCGGCATTTTGCGCAAGTATTCCTTATATTAGAATCAACAAGAGGTTCGGGTACATATGTATATATAAATGTACCTGCGTTAAACTGCAACCCTTTATTTCATGCTCGCATCAACGTGCTCATGAATAAAAACAACTTCCCGATTTTTATGCTGAACATTGCAAAAAGAACTAGCTCACACTCAAATACACCAGAAACTGCCATACAAGTGTGTTGTTTTCACCTTTCTTATGAGGTCGACATACATACATTTTTTATAATATATTCACTATATAATATATCGTTACCGCACCTAATCATCGGCACGTTAATGAGGGCGGCTTCAGACTGCTGTGTTCAAAACCTGTCATAAGGCACGTAATATTTTTGTTAGTGACAGCTTTTACTGGCGGAACCACCGGCGATTATAAACCACATTCCGCGGTAGCAGACCAGGAAAAGCTCACTTTGAAAATGATAGCTGCGCAGGCGTATTCCCCATTTGAAAGCTGCAGTATGTTTCCTATAATCACCTAATGTTGGATCATCAAAACTTCTTGAAGTGAAAGTATTTTTCTAACCTTTCAGCTGTCTTAGATTTTTTTCTAAAATACTAAATTAATAATATACACGCGCCATATTTATTAAAATTTTAGGGGTCTAAGTGCCAAAACCACTTTCTGATTATGAGGTACGCTGTAGTGGAGGTCTGCGGAAATTTCCACCACCTGGGGTTCTTAACGTGTAGCTAAATCTATGTACACGGGTCTTTTCGGATTTCGCCCCCATCGAAATGCGGCCGCGGTGGCCGGGCTTCGTTCCCGCGACTTCGTGCTCAGCAGCCCAACACCATAGCCACAGAGCAACCACGGCGAGTCGCCGCATTTATTGACTGTGGTGTTTTGCAATAGCGTTGCGCTATAACTTCTCAATATATTTGCCACCAGTGGGAAATGGTTGCGCAGCAGCGAACAAAAATAGCGAATGCTTTTAATAGACGTGTTGAAAATGAAAATTGTAAATATCACTATCTGAATTTTATTGAAACTCATAAGCCCTTTTTTTGACAGATACGTATTTATAACTTGCGAGCCTAGTTTTCTAAATTCACCAGCTTAAAGACTACCTACAATGCATCAGTCCGCACTATTTCCTAAGACACTCTCATTGTAGCCATATTTGAGCGACAGTTCGATTGTACTCATGCGAAGTAAAATTTACGGTAATGAGACGAAAAATAGCAACATGCATTTGACCTACGGAAGGTTCACTGTGCGATTATTATCTGGTTCCTAAGACCTAGCAGCATGAAACCATTTTCAGTTTTACCTACATCAGTTATGGGGCCGAGTGATTTGTTAGCAAGGCGTCCTCAAACAGCCGAACAAGAAATGGCATGCACAGCCTGGCGTATATTGGTTTGGCACATATTGCTGCAAGGTTAAGATGTTTTAGTCATGCCAGCACATTACATCCCGACCTCTAAGATTTACTGAGGTAGGAGATAGAGGCTTGAAAGTAGGTTTAGCTGCATCTCTTCGTCTATTCACAATTTCTATTGTGACGTCGCTTTCATTGTCTAGTCGTCTTCTTCCTTGTATTATGTTTTAATGAGAAAGCATCCTTTGGCGAGTATACCAGGGAAATCTGTCCATCCCGTCACCCTTTATGCCTCAAAAATTAATACTTAATTGGTCAAGTTGACCCATGTAATCGTTATATTGTTGTAATAGTAGAGGAGTGGCAGCAGTGGGTAGACATGCATAAGCTAGCAAAATAAGTAAACAAAAGCGAAGTAGCAGCCGAGCCAAGGAATGCTTATGCACTGTTGAAAATATTTGAGAATTCCTGCACTGCTTTTTTCTAGTACTTTATCACTCACAATTTTGCCCTCATGGCATTGCGAATAAAAATGAAATGGCCTGGACCCCACCGACACTGTGGCTGCAATTCATAGTCGTGCGCTCATGCGTATTGTACAAAAATCAGTAGAGACTGTGCATTTAGCGTCTATGGTAGATGCAAATGTGATGTTCAGCCAACGCGCGAACATAAATTTGCCTAAGCTCCGTTCTTCGGGCTCGAAACAGCTTTGGGATTTTCTCAAGTGGCCATATCCAACGCAATGTTGCTCCGTATATATGCAGCAACTTGTAAAAAATATCCACGCACATAAACGTAATATGTTCCTGTGTTCGAAATGCTGGAATTGTTTATAACATTACAAAAAATATAGCATAATAAATACTGTGAGAGATTTGAAGCCACTAGCCCTAAGATTACACAAAATTCCAGTAGTGTCTGTAAATATATAGGTAGTTCAACAATTGCTGCGGAAAGGTTTCCTGTAGGAATTTTTGGAATAAGCTATTCCTACGTCAAAGGGCCACCGATCACTGCAGTGCCACATATTAGTTGATACGTAGTTTGTAAGGTGTTTTGCACACAAGCGATAGGCTGAGATTGTTGGCGTTCTTGTGTGGAATTTCGATGACACTACAGGGCAATGCGGTAGTGATCGAAGATTTCACCGTGTGCATACGAATGACGCTCTCAGTAGAAAAACGGCTCTGTGCGCTGCTTGAGCCTGCTACTGTTGTAATGCATCAGTGGTTGTGAGACGAGGGAATTGCGGAAGCTTCTTGCATATTTCTTGCTTCTTTTACCGCGTAGTGCGTGACCTAATTATGGCACTTGTCTTATTGTGTTATTCGCCACTGAGTCTGTTTTTCAAAGACGCTCGCTTTAACTCTCCCTGGGGCGTTGGTTCCCTCTTCAAGTATTCATAATATTGGCAACCCGTCCAATTTTCACAATAACACATGTGCATTGATGTAACTTTGCGTTTCTTTCAGCTTCGCTTCAAAAATCCTTCAAGTTTGAAAAGAAGCAGCCACTGTTCTGCAAAAAATCGCCGTTTCTAGGCAGCTGCCGACAATTAGCACAGACTTGGTACTACGACTCTACAGAAAAGCGTTGTAAACAGTTAAGTGTCGACTTTTGCAATGGAGGGAGCAACAAGTTTCTCTCCGAAAAAAAGTGCAAGGATACATGCCAATGTGAGTACATACTGTGACCATATCTTGAGTTTGTCTGGTTTATAAAATTTTCTCCTTTACGTGGATGTGCATCCCATATTTTAAGTTTCTGCTGGCTTTTTGAAAAGTAGTAAGACATGGCAGAAATCGGAGCTGCTTACCTGCAATATCAGGACCAGAATAACCGCATTGCTCAAAATATGGTTATTACGGAAAAAAAAGGTCGTCTTCAACAAAAGTCGTCCATGGTCAAAGAAAGTTGAAAACATTATCTTAATTGTTTAATGGAGCAATGGTTTGAAAGAAACGTTCGGTGGCACATCTCAAGTGAGGACTGGTGTATCACTGTGATATAATCAACATATGGACTGGGGCAATGCGTTCGTCTTATGGGGTATGACGAGTGTAAAGACAGGAACAACTCTGACCGTGATGTTTCACTCGATTTCTGAGTCAGTCATATGGTAACGCGTGTATGATGAAACAGTTTCTGGAACATACGTACAAAAATGTGCGATTGTAAACAGCGTGAATATAAATTGCACACTTTTTATTCATGCAAGGTATTTCGGTCCCCAATCACAAAAGACCGCTTACTTTACTGGGCACGAAACGTTCAGTGAGAAAAAAGGCGCATTTGAGAACTTCTAGAATTCATATATATCTTCTGCTTGCACAGAGCGTTGCTAAAAAAACACATCGTAGCGCAATGGTGACACGCGTACTTTTTTTGCCTTTTTCCACTGAGCACTTTTCACTGGTAACAAATGTTAAACGTTAGTGCTAGATACAAGACGAACATACATTTATCAGATGGTTCTCAATTCTCGTGGCCTTTCTCTCTACATGTTGTCTGCGTTGTCACAGTACCTATTGTAATCATATTTCACGTGCGACGCAAATAGTGTCATGTACTAAATTATCTGCGAGCCCCAGTGGTGATGTTTGAATGTTCGATGAGTCAAGTATAAATAGCCGACGTGTCGAAGTCGCACATAAGTTTTCACAGAGATTTTCTTGCAGTTATCGCCATGCCTAACTGTTTTTTGTATTGATATTTAATTCTCTTAATTTGTTTTCTCAGACAGTTTTGTATATTCTATCTCAGTTTCACTTGACTAATGTATTTTGTATATTGTTTTACTTGTGTATTTTGCTAGACATTGTACTTTTGTATAACTTCTGCGTTTTTCTTGTAAAAATATTGCATAACTTTTGTGTACTTTAGTTTTTTTTGTCGTAACGCGCAAAGCTCGCATTTTTTCATGTATCGGTTCCCCCTGTGTAATACCCCTTCGGGGGCCTTTAGCGGTATTATGAAATAAATAAATAAATGGGCGGAAGTTCGCCCGGAAATGGTTAATTCATAACTCACATTTTCGACAACACGTAGTCCTTCACCGTAATTACAACGTGACAACTTAAAGGTGCAGAGAGGTTCGTGTACTCATTCGCTCAATGCCTATGGTAGATTTCATGTTGCGGTATATGCTATGAATAACTATCGACAGCACAGGCGGCAAACGTAATGCTCAGGAAATCGAAACACCGACACATTATTCTAATGTGGCAGGTACGTAGTAAGTTAAGTGCCACATCTACTTCATAAAGACTGCCGGTTGCCTTTGTAACACTTTATTACCGCTTTTTCCCCACAAAAGGGGTACATTGTATAAATTGAAGGAATCACAATGGGCTGCCATCCTAAGTATGTGTTTCGTCGCTCGAATCACTATGATTGTGTGCTAGCAGAAACGTGGTCAGAAGTTTTACTCAACGTGTTTCTCATTGTGATTGCTTGCAATAAACAATTGTGGACTATGAGGTAGGTTGGTGAATAATGCGGCTTTTACTTTTCCAGCACCGACTAAGACGATGCCCTACATGTGCTTTAAACCGCCGGTCAGAGTTTCCTGCGGCCGAATAGAACGTGCTTGGTTATTTGACCCAAACACCAACATCTGTACAATGTTCTTCTACACCGCTTCCACATGTGAGAATGTTGGCAACAAGTTTCGGACAGAAAAGATGTGCCAGGCTGCCTGCTTACGTAAGTATCACTCTTACTTATTTCTAGCAGCCCAGAAAATATAGGTATAGTAATACTTTTGAAGAAAACTTTTTTTTCAAGAATATGGATTGAACTAGTTGTAGAAACAAATTTCAATTGCCTCAATGTGCCTGCTATACATCGTGTAAATCTGGCAAACTTGTTTGCGTTGCGAAATGCGAAATTTACGAATTCACAAAGCAAGCATTTGTGTCACAATGGTGAGCGCATCTTTTGGGTATTCCAAACGATATACTATTGATGATTAGTGACCGCAATATTCACGTGCACGTGAAAGACTTGCAGTGGTAGCGCTTGCTTAAGCGATATTTTTCGTTTTCTGAATGGCACGTTTAGCAAGGCAAGAGGTACACTTAAGAAAAAGAGTTGCTTTGAAGACACCGAGTTCTGTAGCATTAGAATATTGTAGGGTTGTAACAGCATCTCTGTGTATTCTCCTTAGTCTGCCAGTTGTCTACTGCGGAAAATGAAACTAGCCTAAGCCAGGAGACGAATTTTCGCAACTATTCGTTAGAACGTATCAAGGACAGCATGAGCTCTCCAACGCCATTTGACCCCGGATTTATCAATCACCGGCAAACTATGGGGACTGCTTACGATCGGACAGTGCAGCATTCCCATGATTATGTGCCCGCGTCCATCGACCCTATTGCCCGTACCGACCGGATTTCACTAACGAGAAGCAACATTATGAGCAAGAGCATTCCAGTCGTTCAACAACTGTGAGGGAGCAAATTGACGGTGTGATGGTGGAATAATGCAATTGGTCCAAGGAAGCAGTTTTTTTTCTGTTTGGCATAGGAGTGTATCAATGCACAATTGGCGCAGCTATTAAAGCACCTAAAGTGCCACCATTAGGTTACACTACCAACTTTATCTTTTCAAATGGACAGTTTTTATTCAGTACTTCTTTTTCTCCTTGTAATTCTCACCACAAGTTTCTTTTCTGGTACAGCAACAAACCTGCAGAAAATAGCGTGCAGCCAGGACCCAGTATCTGATACTTGTGTTGCACAAGGGAAGACGTGGTTCTCTAACTTTAGGAACAACACATGTATGCAGTTTCTTAAGGGATGTGTGAAAAGTGCCAACAGCTTCTCCACGTATGAGAAGTGCATGGGGAAATGTAGCAGTAGATATGTACTT
The DNA here is from genome assembly GCF_038994185.2 of Dermacentor albipictus. Classification (NCBI taxonomy): domain Eukaryota; kingdom Metazoa; phylum Arthropoda; class Arachnida; order Ixodida; family Ixodidae; genus Dermacentor; species Dermacentor albipictus. The sequence continues at coordinate 40,527,582 of NC_091827.1, read as the reverse complement.
TCTGTATAAGTAATTGAAAAATGTTCGTGAGTCTTGTAAATAAAATTCCAGTGCTAACTGCTGCCAATACAACATACAATGCACAAGAATTTACCGCTAAATATGTTACAGGTTGACTGCTATTAGGATGATTTTGCCCATTTTTACTTTTCTGTGACGGTAATTACATTAGTGTAAAGCGAACTTCGCGGCTGGATATTTTGCTTCACGCGACCACCACATAGAGGTCCAGAAAGGTAATATTGGTCTTAATGTGAACAACACCACGTATTTGATAGCGTTGCATTCGCAACGTGTCTTAACCTTACGTAAACGTCCTCTTCAAATAAAAGCGTTGAAATTTGAATAGTGTTATGGCATTACAAGAAATAATTGAACCATTTGAAACATCGCAGGCAAAATCTTACCATATGACATGTTCACTGTGCCACAGAAATTAACAAAAGGCAATGTGAAGGTGTAGGTGCAACATAGCTCTTTCTCACTAGTAACATCGCCCCAGATATATTACTTTCCATGTGATCAAATGATCAATGTTAAAACTTCAAGTGCTATTGAGCTCAAAAATGGTGAATAGCAAGTTTATTGGCGGTAAGCGAAACGTCCAGAAGAAACAGCACTTCATGTATGGTAGGAAAAGAAATATGTGCTCATTTGACACCTAATGAATCATATTCGATGAAGCAATCATGAATAAGTTTTCTGATTTTGAAAAGAAATTTTCGCCACTTTGCTTTCGAGAACAACATATGCGCATGCTTCTTTTAGTGAAAATTTTGAATACCTCCAATTCAGTTAGTGCTCGGTAGTAGAAGCAAAACGCACATTTTCGTCACCCAGGCATCTACATGATTTACACTGAATTTCTCTTCTTTCTCTTATTATAACTGCGTCACATTAACTATGTGGGAGATACGTACTGCAAACTGTACTGTTCACATACGAAAGTCCGAAGCTTCCTTCCTAATGATTCATCGCTATAGAAAATTGATTGTACAGTATAGGGCACTCTGGAAACCTCATTTTTTTCATTTGTTTTGTCAACTGTAACAACTTTGTGCATTCTCACATGCTTGTATGTGTCTTGAATACTAAATGGTGGAAGCGCTGAAAGCCACAGAATGTGGTGGCACACAGTCCCATAGTCATAACACAAGGTCTTCCTGTAGCAAGACCAAAATAAGTTTTCGCGATAGTTGCAAAGCTACCCGTCGTAAAATCCCAAGTGACGTGGCCATTCGGTGGCAGTCCTGTCGTGTTAGTGGGGAAGTTGAGAGTGTATATTTGTTTGAGTCAGTCCCACATTCCATGTCGTAAATTTTTATGACTTCTCAGAAAATGATACGCATTGGCATCTGCTTTCAGGTGGGCAGGCTACGGCTACGAGCCCTACGTCCAAACAACACCCAAACGAGCTTCCATCTGGTGTAAAACCCAGTGTCCCCGGTCACTTCGGGCACAATGTCAATCCTGGCCAGCCAGCGGTACCCGTGTCACCCAGCAAACCCAGTGAACCTCCAAAAGACGGACAAGTGAGTCCAGTTGGTTCACCTGGCCAACCTGCCCGTCCTGGCCTACCCAATCAAACTGGCCCATCCCAAGTTCAAGGACCAACCAGCCCAGTCGGCCCAGCTGCACGGCCTTCCCCTACTACTCTGCCCATCCAGTCCGGCCTGCCCCAAAAACCTGGACAAGTGAGCCCAGTCGGCCCAAATGGCTTACCTGGAAAAACCAACCCTCTTGGTCCACTGATACAATCCGGCCTGCCACAAAATCAAGGGCTTGTCAGCCGATTCGGGCCAGCTGGCCACTTTACAATGTTTACGTCACCCGTGCCAGCTGGCCTACCGTCGAAAACTACATATGTCAACCAAGCTGGCCCATCTGGTGGGCCTGCCCTCCCTGGCCGACGCATCTAGTCCAGCATATCTCAAAGCCTCTGAAATGTCAGCCAAGTCGGCCCACCTGGCATGCTTGCCCTGCCTAACTCACCCAATTCTACCCAGAAAACCAGGCTTCTCCTCACCCGGCAGACCTGTATCACCAACCTTATCAACCCACCTGATCAGTCCTGCTCTTCAGCGCAGTGACGCCCTACAAATGCATCAGCCCAGGCGGGCCACTCCAACCCACCCAGCTTGTTTTTCTCCAGCGAACCTGCTTTGCCCACTGTTAGGGCGTATCAGCCAACCAAACCTGCTTTATTTCCAGCCTATAACTCGACTCAAAACTAGAATATAACCGTTCAAAGTTACTCTACTGCTTTAAAGACTACAAATTAAAATTTTTGAGATTTTTTTTATCCACCATTTTTGCATATGCCACACACGACGCGCTGTTTGCGGTACTGCTTTGATGTCCCACGCCATAATCTACATGTCTGCTCTTGGAGTGAACGCATGTATGCAGCGTTCCATTGGCTCTCTCGCCAATCGTAATGAGTGAGTGGTTTTCTTTCCAAGTATATTGCAAACATTGCACGGCGTATTTTTTTGCCTAATATTTTCCGCCTGTTCGTGGCATACAGCGTGTCTTCAATGTGGCCGGCAAAGAAATAGCAAGCGGGCAGTCACAAAATTTAGCAACTACGTGTTCCGACACTTCAGCGTACGTTGTGCTTTGTGAGGCAACATGGAAGTAAACTTAGCTTTAGTTTTTGGTTTCAGCACACGTGATGGCTAACCAGTGTTCTCGACAAATGTATTATTGTCTATTCTAGTCTTCTCGGAATGCAATCGTTTTTCTGGGGCTACGAGAAAGAAATAAGAAAAGCGTGCGTGAGTTCTCAACAAAGCTCACTGAGCGACGTTAGTTCTTAGCTACGATCAAGTGTTCAGCTTATTGAAGTGACCGGAAGGTGACCGGAAGTTGTCTAATACATTATTTGTTTTAATGCTGGCATATGAACCAGCTGCATAAGAGGGCGCCTGGCATCCAGTATTGATTATTTTTGCTTCGTTAGCGGCGGTGCGAGGGGTTTGGTGCAGTACCTTAAGGAAATGATATTGCCTGGCCACTGACTACGTCTTTTCATTTTGAAAACAAGTAGCGGAAACACCGAACTGTGCACCTTAGTCTAATATCTCCTCCTTTTAAAAGCACAGCGCAGAAGGTGGTAGTACCCAAGCCGCGACGATATGCTCTAATCAAGCTCGTGTCCACAAAAAATCGCTCGTATGTCGTCTGCTAGCCTCACTTCCTGACTCTGACGAAGAATAACTAAATGTATGAATGATGGAGTGCAAAAATAAGAAACAAAAGATCAAACTTTGCATAAATGGAACTGCAGCCAAAGATTTAGTAAACAAAAGTAAAAAGACAGCATGTGTCATTGTTTCACGTAACTCTCCGCAGGGGCCTCCGCGTAAGCAGGCGTTCGGTGTGTTGCGACACCACGTACACGAGGAAACGAGGGCTGGACCCTCCCGCGTCTAGCCGTGTGCGGCTTAGCCGTGCCTAGGGAAAGGGGAATCCTTGAGGTTGAGCCAATGCCGGGTGTTCGGACCTTTAAGGCCCCCTGGCAGAAGCAGCACACCTCTTTGGCCTCTGCTTCACATAGACGACGCCTTCAGACCGACCCACCTGGAGTAAATTGGCATCGCCTTTTCCTGTCCTCCTCTCCAACCGTCATCTTTCTCTCTAACTTTTAATCTTTCTTGTCTTCTTTTCTCTTCCACTTACTTCAAAGATTCCTGGCGGCAAGGGTCTACCTTGTGTTTCATAACCACCCTTGGTTTTACGTATTTGATTATAGTTGGAACGTGCAGCGGGCGTTTGTGGTACCTGTGTTGACAGGTACTGCAGTGTCCATTTGTAGGCCTCCAGGGTGGGTGGCTGGCATTCCTGCCGAAAACATATTTCTACGTAGTGCTCTTTCCCCGCATTAACCGAACGCCCCCATAAAAGGGGACGCACTAAATAAGTGCTTCAGTTTTCCGGTTACTAGAAAAAAAACTTTCCACGCCACCACTTCAAACAGCTTAAAACCAGAAAAGACAGTCACAGCTATCTCTCCCTTCCTCGTTACAAAGTGTCTGATCGACACTATAGGAGCTGGCTACAAAGCTACGAAATTGGCTAGCGGCGACCTACTTTTTGAACTCCAAGATATGAAACATGAGAAACTACATTACTTAGCATCATTTGGGGACTTTCCTGTCACTGTGACGCCACAACGCACTATGAATGCTAGTCGTGGTGTAATTTCTGACGATGATTTGATGGAGCTCAGTGAGGCTTAGCTCTTAGAGGGCTGAAGCGAACAAAATGGCATTACTGCCAAAGTAGTTAAGATAAAGCCTGAAGGAAAAGAAATTCTTACCAAGGATCTCACCCGAACATGTGGCTCAAGTGTACTGCCCGAGACGATCAAGGCAGGCTACGTAAAGATCAGTGTCAGGCCGTATATCCCCAAATCCCCTGCGATGTTTTAAATGCCAGAGGTTTGGCTATAGCTTACAGAGCTATCGAGATCGACTGACTTTCACCAACTGCAGCGCTTCTGGACACACACCTGAATCGTGCAAGAATACGCCACACTGAATAAAGTGGGACGGGGAGCATGCCGCATACTCGCGGTCCTGCCCATCCTGGAAAAAGGAAAAAAGAAATCGTTACTATTAAAATGAAGGAGAATATATCGTTCAAACAGGCATGATGGCGGGTATTGTACCTGCCAAAGAACAGCTTTGCCGAAGTGGCGCCTCTGCGGGCGACGCCACAACGACTTTCAGTGGCTGTGCGGCCCGCACGCAATGAGCCGGTGGCGACGTCTTCGGCACCCCCGGTGGTTGCAGTCAGCGCTGCACCACCGTCCCAGAAGGACGCACCGACTTCAGAGGTGGTGGCCTCCAGGGTCTCCGCTCCCGAGGCGAGACCTTCAAGGTGAACAAACTGCTAGAAAGAGTGAGTGTCCAGTGCCCGGGAAAAGGCAATGGACACGTCTTCTAGCGAGACGGAGCGGCAAGCACCTAAGGAGCGGCGGCAGTTTCCCGATCGCTCCAGAAAAGAAGAACTGCGCATCACAGGGCCAGAAAAAGGCTCCGTAAGTTGTATTTCCTACATTACACACACAGCACACATCTTTTTCACGATATCGACACAAAAATATTGCAGTAGAATATAAGGGGACTTCGTCCCCACAAACTTCTTAATCTCATCCGTCTACCTAACTTACTGCCGCCCTCTGGTACGCTTCCCTTCCCTTGGAATCCAGTCCGCAACCCTTAATGCCCATCAGTTATCTTCCCTTCTCATTACATGTCCTGCCCATGCCCACTTCTGCCCCGTGCATTTGGGCCAAGTTAAAGATTCGCTGGGGATTAAAATTAATCCGAAGTCCCCCACTAGGGCGCGACTCATAATAACATCGTGGTTCGGGCACGTAACACCCCAGAATTCCTTCATCGAAAAAACAGTAAACGTTGCAGTGCAATTATGTTAAGATATTTCCCGGTGAAAAGAGTTTTGATATTTTGCCAGTTAGCTACGATGGTTAAAACAATATCTGTCTTTCCACAACAGTTCCTTTTTACATCAAAAAAGCATTCGATTGCATCTTCGTTTCGAAAACACGCACATGTCTTCAACGTGCGCTTCACAATGTCTAGGCACTCTGACATAATACCTAGTGCCCACCTACCACCATGCCTCAGACACACTGCACACCTTTCTTGATGCTAGTGCGTCGAAAATTTGTGCATGTATACATGCCGTGACTAATGCAAAACAAATTCACTGACAAGGTCAGGCATGCTTCTTAAATTGGCCATCAGGGCCTATTATTCGTAAAGATGTGCGTATTTATTTATGGCGCTTGCCTTGCTTTCAAAGGACATACACTGTTTTCTCTTCCTACGTCTTCACGTACGCGTGCAATCCATGACAGGCGGTAGCTTATCTATAGCCTGGTAAATAAACTTTTAAGCTTTTGTAACACCTAAAGAAAAATTGATGCTGCTTGTTTTCTGAACCTAGTGCGCATAAGCAGTTCTATTATTATTCCCGTTTTCATAGTGATCTGTCCAGTGATCGTTTATGTAAAAAAGGATAAAAATGGATTTGTCCAACAATACCCTAAATTACAAATTATTTCTTACAGCCACTGAGACAAAAGTCTTGGCCATGTTCAACAGCAGTGCAAGGTAACTCAGTACAAGAAAAATGGAGACAAAGACGAGCGCTACACCTGACTGTTTATTTGCGCTACAGTTTAATATTTTCAGCTTTGACCACACAGCCTAATTTTCGTTTTGAGACCAGCTGCATATTTACATGATATCTCATCTTTTGTATGTATATGTGATGCGCAACAGAAATATCAACGAGTGCAGAAGTTCCCACTGAAATTTGAGGCTAGAGGTGATAAAAACAGTGCCTGAACAAGTAATATCGGCTGCTGTCAACGCTCAACAAAGAAAATTTTTTTCGTGAGGGCGGCAGCTGCCCACATGTAGAGGGGTGCCTTTCCAAGTGTTGGCTTCAGCGACAGTCCTGGTTCGCCCATTGTTCATCACGATGAAAAATTATCTTTACACATCAAATTTATGCGTAGTAGAACAGAAAAAAAAGTTACGCAACAGTGAAATATTAACAGAAAACCAACGTTTTTCTGTGCCTCAAAGTGGATAATTGTTTTACACACACATTTCTTGGAAAATAAAACAGAATATATTATAGAACACCAGAGCAATTTAAAACAAGAAAAACTGAATTTTTCTGTAATACAAAACAGATAACTAACTTTAAATACAAAATTTCTTTCAATGTAAAATATAAAGAACTTGTTATGTAACAGAAAAAGCAAAATGAGAACACCAGCTGCAAAATGCACAGAGTAATATAAGAAAATATTGTGGCTCACCTGGTAAAGTGATACCTATTATATACTACCTGTGCAACCTTCTAGAAGCCACAGGTAACGAAAAGCCATAGCAACAGCTTTGCCGCGCGGTTCCTGTATTAAACGAGTGTTTGGATTTTTACATGCCGAAACTGTGATCTGATTATGAGGCTCGCCGTAGTAGGGGGGGCTCGGGAATAATTTTGAGCACCCAGGGATCCTTAACACGCCCCCAATGCAGGCGATGCAGAGGTTCTTGCATTTCTCCCGCGTTGAAACTGCGGCCGCTGCGGCCAGGATTTGAACCTGCGACCTCGTGCTCAGGAGCGCCACACCGTGGCTGCTAATCAACCTATAGTGATTGCGACACTTCTATTGCCTCGCCGAACAAGTGATCGCGGTCGCAGTCAGTCTACCACCTTTGCCCATTTGTAGGCACTGGGTTCGCCTGCGTTTAACTCAATTGCAGGGCATTCGGCGACATGTATGTATAGCAAAACTGGCAGGTAGTACCAGCGTGACCTTTTTTTCTTTCGTTCCTTTCCTTAGTCATATGCTGGCGCGCTAATTTGTTGCTGATATTTAGGGAAGCAAGATGGCGAGGAAAAGGAAGGTGGAGGTGAGCACTGCAGGAGAGCACTGTAAATGGCCAGGTAAAGCACGTTAAAGGCCTTAATCTGTTTGCGACAAAGGCTGTCAGAGATAGCTAAATGCGGGCTGATGTTGCTCTTCTTACATAGCACGAGGCTAGCCGCAGCTATGCTTAGCCGAAGTTCATGGAAAACAGTGGTGCACTCCGAGTATTGTAATGTGAAGTTCGTTCCGCAATCGTCAACGTTGTGTAGCTCAAGTAACTACGGACACAAAGTCGCAGGATCAAAACGTTCGCGAGGATGTACGAAGTTCCTATGCCTACATTGCAAGGCGACTTCAGTGTCTGAAAAAGAGCATGCTTAAATCTTCGACAAGCGATGCTGCTCTGGTACAGCTGCCAAGCGTAGTTCCAACGTTTCGGTATAGGCAGCACTGTCTTTATTGCGGTTATGCAAGAAGAAACAAACGTATTCTTTTGCTTCGCCTACCACTGCGTAAGAATTGCAGCATCCACCCCGGTTGTATCAGTGCTTATTTTCTTTTTTCCTTGCCGCGAATAAATCTTATGCTTTTCTCGCATGACAGATTCACGTATTCATCCACCAGGACTGAAAAAATAAGTGTTTTCTCTATAGCAATGCCTGGACACCAGACTTGCCCATCTGTCAGTCATTCTGCACTGAATTTTTGTCTTTGTTCCTGAAACACTGAACGTTGCTCACAATACACGTGAATAAAATGTCCTACCTAAGAACTGTCAGAAGCGTTGAGAGAACGACTGAATACATTGAATGACCGAATACATATCAGCCCCTGGCGTCATCAGCCCTCTACGCATTTAAACTTGAAAGGAAATTTGCCATTACAACTGTCAGCCCCTTTGTCCGGGAATTGAGCATGGCTTTCTTGACCGGCTGCAAGGTTATCATAGAATATAATTCAGGCGAACAATGGCCGCAGATACGCTTGAGCAAACGTAAAAATATGTCTAGAAGAGCAGTACACTTTTGAGTGTGAGACACCCAGTAATGGCGCTTCTAAGCGGCTCCATCATTATTCTCGTAACGGTGACCTATATCCATGGTAGGTAATTAATTTTATCACACATCACCACTCCAGAACTCCCCAATGCCAAGGTTGAATTTTTTGTGTATACAGACAAAACTTTGTTAGTAGATAATTTTCTCAAGCAGTATAATGTTGGCAGTGAGACTAAGTAAAAAGGCCCGCGTAAAGTCATCGAGATCGGTGTCGTATTAAGGGTCCATCATTGTAGTCAGCTTTTGAAGCACGGATTGAGCATGAGTAATTAGTATCAGTATTAGCTGGGCACTCAAATAAGTAGAAATAATTTTGGACAGCTTTGAATTGGAGTAAGAAAAACAAAGGGTAAGAAATCCGAATTAGAGTAAAAGCGCCAAAATCTTTTATGTTATATTTCCCGACATAAATACTCAGTCACACCATAAGCTTGTACTAGCAAATCTGACCGATATTTATCTCTTCGCCCACCACAAAAAAAAATATGGCAGAACGCTGCTGCTGACATAAAAGCTCAAAGTGTCCTGCCGTATCCCGGATATGCTCTCACCTTTGCTATCGTTGTAGCATATATTATACAAGGTGTCCCAGCTAACTTCCCCCAGAGTTTAAAAATAGGCGAATGCAATGTAGCTGGACAGAACAAAGACAATACTGTTTGTCGTCGCTTGGAGATATTCAAGCTATCTTTTTCCTTCCGCCTGAATACATAGTCTTAATTAATAAATCGACTACGCAAATGTTGTAAATATATTCACAGTGTCGATAAGAAAATTGTAGCAACACGAAAAACTGCTGCTACAACTTTCTGTTGCTAAATACATGCTACATAGAAGTGCTTTTCCGAGGGTCAAAGAAATCCGCGGATGCACGCAAAATTGTCGCGCGACTCGAAGCCCTCGAAGCACTAGCTGGCGTGCGTCTCAGTCCTTGTTTCTTGCGCGGTTTTGTACAAGATGCAATACTATAACTAGGCCCGTGTTACACGTTCTTGCTTGCACATTGCACAGTGCTGAGCGGTTGAAAAGCGATACGCGGAGAGCGCGGCTGCCAGAACTTTTCTTGCACCGCCGGTGGGCCTTTGGGCCACCCATTTGATGCATTTGTGTAGCAAATCAAATCGAGTGCCTTTTAAGTGGATTGTCATTCATTCGGCTCCCTCGAAAATTGTGCTTTGCTCACCGGTGGCGGAAGAGGGCCGGCAGTCCTGACCTCCGAGCATCCCGTCTCTGCCTTTGAGTGCTCTGCATGAAAACTATTGCGACACATTGATAAGCGCGACATGGCGAAGACTGAAACGTCAACGCTGCAACAGAGCCGCGGATGTGGAAGGCTGCGCAAATGTTGTCGAGGCAACGTACTTCGAGTTTAGAGAAACATATTAAGATCAAAGCTCCTCGAAGACTAATGCCTGCTTCGAAGAGTAATCCCTGGAGTAACTGTCGGGAATCGGCACGTTCCGTCCTCCCAGGCACTGGCGTTGGTGAGACAAAGCCCGGGTCGTTTCCTTATTTATCTGCCCAAAGCGTTCTTGTGACAAAGACCGCTCTCATTGGGCTACTGGTGGGCGCAGCGAGCACATTGCACCTAAATTTCCATCCATTATTAATGCACCGAGAACGTAAGTTAAAGGGACATTGGAATAGATTGATTGGAACTTAGCGGAAAGCGGCAGCGCTCTCGCCACCAGACGCACATGAACAATAGGGCTCAGCAGGATCCCTGCGGATTTCAAGGAGGATCACCTTTTATCATCATCATCATCATCAGCCTGGTTACGGCCACTGCAGGGCAAAGGCCTCTCCCATACTTCTCCAACTACCCCGGTCATGTACTAATTGTAGCCATGTTGTCGCTGCAAACTTCTTAATCTCATCCGCCCACCTAACTTTCTGCCGCCCCCTGCTACGCTTCCCTTCCCTTGGGATCCAGTCCGTAACCCTTAATGACCGTCGGTTATCTTCCCTCCTCATTACATGTCCTGCCCATGCTCATTTCTTTTTCTTGATTTCAACTAAGATGTCATTAACTCGCGTTTGTTCCCTCACCCAATCTGCTCTTTTCCATACGTACACCTTTTATCACGTGTACGTATTTTGATATAGTGTTGCACAATACATATACTGTGAAAAAAATTCTATGATAGATGCCCTGCAGGGACTGAATGACTCTCCTAATCGCCATAAATGTCCTTCCGGTCACAGTTTACTACTGCAGGGAGTTGCACTGTTGCTTCCAATTCAAGTGGTCACTGATGCTACTACGTCAATTCTGTTTTACAGCTGCTCCAGGAGGACCACCACCAAAAAATCCGCCAAGGCAAACACCTCCCATGTGTACGAAGCCACCGGTCCTGGGCCTCTGTCAGCCATTAAATCAGGCCTGGTATTTTGAGCCGAGACACAACCGATGCAACATGTTCTCCATGGGCGCGTGTGGTGGAGGACCCAATAGGTTTCCATCCGAAAGCAAGTGCATGGCCACGTGCGCACGTGAGTATAATTTGACAGCAACGTGCCAGATGCGACAATGTTAAGCTTGGATTTCTTAAGGCAGTTGGACGGGAAAATGTCCCATACGCAGTAAATATATGCAGCGTTAATATTTCTGTTGATGTGGTTTAAACTTTGGTGCCGAATGCACATTCAATCTTCATGATTAATTGCCTACCCTGGTGTTAATAAATTATGCCCCTTGCAATCTGGTCATATGCGTGTAGATCGTTGGAAACAGTTGTATTGATATAATTTCAAAATGAAGGGCTTTGCCAAAAGCAGTGTCTGGTCAGACTTGGGGAAGAAAAAAAGCCCTGTTTCAGTGCCTCTTGGCCAAGCGGGTTAGCACTAAGACAGCTAAAACTGAATCAAACAAAACCTGATTTCACGAAGTACCCGATCTAACGAAAAAATCTAAAAGGTACCCCTAGGGTTGAACGTTGTCATCAACCCGAAGTGATGAAACTGCATTGTCCAAGCTCGATTAAGCGAAGTTTTTCCTCAAATAACATAATCAAAAGAAGGTGATCTCATTCTAATTTTGACATAGACGAGTTTTCCTTCGAGCGTGCCCTCTTAAGCTAACGCGTTAGAACATTTAAGGGCCCTAGTCACGGTGCCACCTTTGCTTTGACGAGGCAGCACTACGCGTCCATGCACTGAACTATAGACTAAACACGGCCTCAGTAGGGGTGGCGGTGGTTCCTTTCGTTATTTTACAGTTTATGCAACCGATCACTGGATTAGTTGCAAATACCATGCCGCGGTATCTTTTGCGTGTTGCTACGTTACAATTTTAGATTTGCAAGGACCGAAATATTCCTTTCCCGATTTTACAAACCTCCAGGTTTAACGAAATAAAGCCAGTGTGATCACCACTTCGGCAAATCCAGTTTGAACTGTGCTACCCTGCAGCTACACGAGCGTACTACATCACTAAGTTCTGTTTATAATTTGCTGTAATTATTAAAAGTGTTCCTGGCTCTTGGTTGAAAATGAGCACATTATAATTTCGGGTGAGAAGTCAACATCGGAACTCCTCACAAGTCTTGAAGACTAATGAACATTCGGGAATTTTCATCGCTAACAGACTTAGCCGCAACGCAATCACCCCATTGAAGATGAATAAAATGCTTTTAATTCACAAATATAAGCAATATGCTCTTTGTACGTAAGGCTAAAACGGCGGGCGTTGATTCGGCTATTAAATTTAACCTTTTTAGCAGAGTATCTTTGCCCAGAGGGTTAATTCGACAGAACGCGTTAGATACGACCATTCGGCCAAGAACTTACAAAGTTAAACTACTTGCAGTGTTACTGTTAATTTGACTATTTCAGTAAGCCTTTCTTCATACCGTTCAATGGGCGTGCAGCTACCATGGCTGGATCCATTAGAAGGAACTCTCGTCCAGGTTTAACCTGTCCGTGAATTCGATTTACAAAGAAACACTGGTCACAGGCGTCATTTAACTAAAATTAATCCTTTACACGTTCCTTATTGTGAAATGAAATATCACACTATGACCCAGAAATAACATTTAGTTTAGCACTCACAGTTTGAAAACTTCGTATTGCCCCATTGTCCTCTGAAAAGAAGACCCCAGTTAGTGGGCTGCAGTACATTGAACACGACTGGCTCAGTTATTTTAGTCCCTTACACTGTGTCTGCGCAACCCGTTTCACAAGACATTGCAGACAGCACGCTCTGTGTGAATTGGTGTAAGCGAAGTTTTCATAACCTGTCAGGGCAAAATGGCGCAATACGATATGTAAAGCGCTGAAGTTTGCAACTCCTTACGTGTTGCCTAACTCTTTACCAGCCCTGGGTCATGGTGGCGTACCTTTCACTACGAAAGTGAGCCTTCGGCAGGGGTGATATTTTAGGGCCAGAGGTTCTGCTAATCCTGTCATCTTCTGGAGATTCTTGGTGTCTCTGCATCGGATGCCCCCTGTCGAAGTAGATGGCCAAAAGCGTTCATGCACTGTGGGAAGTTCGGCAGAGCGTCATACGTGATCCGCGGAGGGCAACGCCATCTGCTGGTGTTGCGGAGTGTTGCATCATTGCGTCAAGTGACTCAGACGTTAAAACTAATATCTGGAAGCGTACCTGGTACCAAGGCACAAGCCATTCCTGCGGCTAGAGCAGGGACAGCTACTTTTTGAGGCAAGCAGCGATGACAAGAACCACAACACGTCAAACTGCGGAGTATAATTCGCTAAAAATTCATAACTTTCAAAAATATGATGATGGTAAAGGTATATTAAAGATCATAAAGCTTGATTATAATACCTACTAGCCGTAATTGACTAAAATATAAATTTTATGATTATCCTCTTATTGTGGCGGGTTCTTTTCAAAGGGTGGCTGGATTTGGGCTCCAAGGATTTGATGTCGGTGCATGATACGGAACATAGTCCAATAGGTACATATTTATTCACTTTATTTTACTACATTCAGCAAGTTTATCGGAAGAAGAATGGAGTCAATTAATAAATTATATAGGAATATGTGAGGGCCATTGATGTGGCCCAAGATGTCTTTAAATGTGGAACCGTGCTTCTACGTCCTCAAAGCTCATACCTAGAAAGGACAGTTAAGCACCCTTCCTTCTTCCGCACGTCTGTGGTAGCAAAAGAAGAACCCGATGGATGAATTGCACGAACACAGTTTTATATCCAGCTGGTGTTTGTGATATCCAAGCCAATCAACGTTACGCATAGAGATGCTTTTTCAAAAACCGCAATCGGATTGCATGTTTTTTATCTTCTGTTTCTGACATGAGAATGGGTTCTCACAAGACGTTACCCATTCATTCACTTTCCTACAGAAGCCTTGGGCAATGCTGTTCATTGTACCTGAGCACCAAGAAAAGCTGATTCGGTTAAACTATGACACAACGTTAAAATCTGACTTGCTCTGGAGAAGCAGGCTAACTTAGCGTATAGGAATATTATTATTATGCATGGACAGTGCACGTAAAAGCAGACCAGAATGAAATTTTGTCGAATTATTAGCCTTGTCTACGTCCCCTTATTTAAACAAAGCGTCAAATATATGCAAGCGAGAGAAACAGATAACTTACATTCACTCTATAAGTACTGCTTTCCCACGCTCACTAATAATGAAGTTAAAACCCAGCATACACAGGCGTCCATAACACTATAAGAGGATAGTTACAAATCTGCAGGTGGCACGGACACCACCATTTACACGCGGTTGGACTCAGTTGCAGATGGTAGTGCCTCCAGTTTAAAATGGCCATTGTCCTCTAATAAGCCATTTATTTTTACATTTCTCACTAACCACCAGAATCTGATGTAGATGCTTCAATGAGGATCTCCTGGTTGCGCAAGCCAAATTAAGCTGTAATAGGCATCCTACTTTTAGATGCAGTTAACACTCCTAATGTGCGACAAAAAATGTACCGTTGCTTGCTTTCTGATGATAATGAACTTCAGATACCGTGTGTGCGCTTGTGCTAATCTTAGCACCTTCGATGAACTGACGATGAACCCAGCTTACTATGTCACCTTAGAAGTGACATAGTAAGCTGGGGTGCGATCTTGTACGCGTTCCAAAATAGAACGGAGGCGGTTCGTTCTTTACGTCACGAAATAGGCGATATGTTCCATTCCATTCCTCCGATAGCAGACGACACGGAATGATTGACAGCAGATATCACGTCGCAATTGACGTCATGGCGTTCGGCATGGTTCAAATTGACGAATCGTATTTGGCTCAGTGGAACGAACCGCCTCCGTTCTATTTTGGAACGCGTACAAGATCGCACCCCTGATGCTCTATTCTGTGCACCAAATTGATTCGTTTTCCCAGACACGTACCACTTCGGGCTTTGCAACTGAGAGCAAGCACTTATGTTACCTCCTGTTTAGTGGTCTGTGACTGCTCGTGTTGTGGTGCTGATATCGCTAATCAGTCCGTGCACGTTTCCAGAGTCCAAAGGTAAAGTGCCGCCAATGTGCCTGCAAAAACCAGTTACCGGTGACTGTGAAGCAAAAAGATACGCATGGTACTTTGATTATAAAAAAAGGGAATGCAAGATGTTCACCCATGGCACGTGTGAATCAGGCAGCAACTATTTTGCAAGTGAAAGAAAGTGCAAAGAAGTGTGCCTGCGTAAGTAAAAACTTTATTCATAACTGGGCGTCGAGCAGTATTATCAGCAAACAAAATACCTTCCAACAAGGGCATGTTTTACGCCGCTATCCATATTATGAAAAGTTAACAATCACACTAACTTGTTTATTTCGATCAACGATGGAGGAGGCTGCAGGTAAAAATCGCTTGAGAAATAAGCAACTTCACCGAAGATTGCAGCCGCCTCGACAAAGCAGGCGGCGATAACACACATATAGAGAATACAAAAGGTTCAAAACTAACGCACTCTCGTATGAAACAGTCACAGAAGTTAGGAAAGGAAAAAAATGCAAGATAATACTCTTTATCCATCATGTGAGAAAGGACTGATGAAAGGTTCACGTAGTGCTCGTACTGAAGATGTTTGTAACTTTATTTAATAAATATGTAATAAATGTAACCTGTAGAAATATAAGAATGTATGGTGCGATAATATGTAGTAAATTTAAAAGTGTTTAAAGTGTGCATGATATTTTTTTCATAAAATAACTTGCCCGCGCAGTGACCACCTACCACTGTTCGGTGTAACACGTTGCGCATGAATGCATGCTTTTGTCTAGATTATATAAATCAGGAAAATCTCAATCTTTTAGCCTCCCGTTTGAACGCCAGACTAAACTTGTAGTTACAAAGATTGAACGCGCGCAATACATAAGCTTTCAAAAATAAATCGGAAGCTTGGAAATTATATGGTAGATCAAAAAGCGTTCAACCAAGCTTCTTATATAAGTGTATGTATTCTTTTAAAGATTTGTACATGTCGTATTTACCCACACCAATAAACAGTAATACAATGAAGAAAGAAAGAGTGTATTGTAAACAAGAAGCTATATATTGAAAGGTAAAAAACTTCTCTGGCACGCCATCATACCAACAACACGGGATAACTTACCTAAAGCCAATTCAATGTGTGTATGCCAACGCAGATTTCGTGTGAAGGAAGTCGCTTGAAAAATAAGCAACTTCACCGAAGATTGCAGTCACCTCCACAAAGCAGGCAGCGATAGTACACATAAGAGAATACAAAAGGTGCAAAACTAACGCACTTTTGTATTAAACAGTCGCAGAAGTTAAAACGGAAAAAAAGGCAAGATAATACCTTCTATCCAAGTATTTTCACACTACTTATCGTTTCGATCGTTTCGCGTGCATAAATAAGGGTGATGAGACTAAAGTTTACTTAATTAGATTTCGGCCTGAAAATAACAGCTTTTTTCTTGTTTGCATTAATTGGTATAATTTTTGGTGCTGGCTATTCTTGCGGAGCTTTTAGAGCAACGTTAGCTTTATTCTGAAGGCTAATATGTTCAGGTGACGCAAACAATATGGTAGCATCGTCAGCGTACGTTATGTATTTCGAACCTCTGTGGATATTTACAAGGTCATTTATATTAACTATAGAAAAAACACGGGCCAACAACACTGCCTTAAGGAATGCCTCTGCTCATGTTTTAAATCTCAGTGGCAAATATTTATTTGGACGTATTGATAGCGATTATCTAGGCAAGATTTCGTGAGGTTTAGACAGTGCCCCCGAATGCCATAATTTCCAAGCTTTTCAAGTAATGTGGAATGATGGATGCAATCAAATGCTTTAGTGAAATTAATGTGAAGGTTGAGCACGACATTCTTGTTTTCAAACTCTGATAGAATAAATTATTTTTGTTAAAGTAGGGCTAATTCCATTGACAGGCGTTTTATAGATCCAAATTCGGCTTAGGAGATAAGATAGTGCTTATCGAAAAAAGAGATTTTAGCCCGCTTATAGACATCGCTGACATGCTGCTATGCCTGGGGAAGAGAATTTCAGGATGAAATTTGTCTAGATACGGCCAACAGCGAGCAGGCTTAGGTTGGAAAATTTGACCGGTGACACACTTCTACCACAGAATCACCGTCGGCTTTGTACATCAATATTTTCCCGTTTTTGCGTCATGCGTGTTTGTACTCATTTTGTTTGTGCTCTCTAGAAGAAGAAAATGCGCTTCAACCTGGTTGGCTACGGAATTTGGCCTATTCCGTAGGCAATGCTCTCTGACGTGCGACTTAAAGCATTGGCCGCCGCGAGCTAAGAAAGCAACTGGTACGCTTTCACTTTCATAAGCAACTTGTTGATACGCGACGTATGATGCACCTGAAAGGTAGTTGTAATGTTGGTGCGTTTTATTCCCGAGTACGTGGCCTAGTGGAAACTGCCGTGGACGCAAGTGCTACTGTCGGTTGTGCTTTGCTATATGCCCAATGCACCCGACTACTGAATGAGTAAGCCTGCGTTGGCACAACACACTAATGCTTGGGATCTAGGCCTACTTGTCGGAGCGCCGGTGTGTTTTGCTCTCATGTCCAGGTTTGGCCCATCCGTAAGACACTGGAATATATATATATATATATATATATATATATATATATATATGTGTATATATATATATATATATATATATATATATATGTGTGTATATATATATATATATATATATATATATATATATATATATATATATATATATATATATTAGGAGAAGCCTTGACCCAGTGCAAGTCGGACGCCTGCCTACCTAGCTCGAAGCCAATAGATATAAATAAGCATTCATAAATTGAAATACGAGCGGTTCTTAATCTAAGGTAGTATAGTAGAGGGATTTAAGAGGAAGATTTACTTTAGGTCATACACCTATGCCGCATAGTTAAGTGTATGCAAAACGCGGAAATTAGTTTCTTAGACAAATGACATTTAATAACGTTTCTTGCAATCGAGGGAGGACCTAAATCTGCAGTAACTGTTCGAATTTCGATTATGGCCAGAACTTTTGATACAAGAATTTAGGAAAATCAGTAAGTCTGAAATAGAAATAGAAGCATGAAATTTACATATCCGGGACTCCGCACTAACAAAAACTATCGCAATACCGTAAAAATTCATCCGTCACAGCACATAAAGCGAATAATTTTAATATGATGTACGTCCTATGGGAATTTCTTAAAATGTTTACAACAGTTTCGCAATACTCCTACCCACTTATTAAAGTTATATTTCATGGCCACCTATATTTCACCAATTTTCACCACTTTATAGGCATTATTAGATGCAATTTATGAAATTGGGATATCGTTTTTCGTTGCAGAGTTACATCCTCGTAAACTTTTATAGTAGGTTTAACAAAATTTGCACTTTTGAACAATTTTTTTTACACTGAGAGCGTAAATTATTGATATGCTTGCAACATTCGCTAGAGCTTAACTTCTCCGCTTCGATGCAACAAACCTGATGGCATTTAGTGCAGCAGTAGTCGAAAAAAAAAACCGACTTCGCATTTCCAATGCTTTTAGATAGCAGACCACAAGCTAAAGCTTCCTATTTACTTCTCAGTGTTATTAAATTTATTTTTAACTAAACTTCTAGGCTGCACTTGCTATAAACTAATGTTTAGTTACAATGGCCGAGTCTTCTACGATTGACAATTGCTATAAATGCGATGGAGGTGCCTGACTCCCGTTGTTGGCTAAAGGTGAGCTGTGTTGCTCTCCAGTTTTTTTTTTTTTTAGCCCAGCAACAAGAGGCTGGTATGACACTTAGGTGGCCAGACACCGCAATAAAAGTAAGCGCTAACCATCCATATTTCTTGTGTGGATGTCTTGAGCTCATTGTGACATAAAATTATTCAGACTACCGTGTAGGTGCGGGTTCGTCGCCAGATATTCACGCGATTCACGAGATTCCACGGGAACCACGTGACTCACCGGACTGCGGCATCATGCTGTTAGGAATGTCCGGTGCTTTGTGGGAGCGATGTAAAATGACTCGGAGGTCAACCGACAACTGCAGCTTTGAACCATGTACTCAACTTCGCGGCCGCAGTCCCGGTTTGGCCACTGATGGCTCCTCATTTTTGCCGTCAAGGCATCATTCCTCCTTCGTAGCTGATTTGCATTACTCACCGATGATTCTAGCAGCGCAGGAGCTCTAGCTGTCGTCAAACGCAAAGACGACTTTTGGTCACGGCCTTCAATGGCCTAACACCATGCAAATTCGTGTGCTTCGTTCCTTTATTCGCGTGCACGTCAATGTACAGAGGGAAATGCACGTTTAGCGCCTAAATGAAACAGACTGTGCTATGCACCATACTGTGATTCAGTTCTGCCATACAGAAGCAGCACGCTACTGTTGGCAGACCAACGTCAAAGAAAAGCACGAAACTTCGATGGATAAAAATATTTGGTGCATTTGTTACCGAGCTTCTATGGATAGGACTAAATGTTTAGGTATTCCGTTATCAAGCCCCGTCTATCCGACATGTTTGGTAAAATGCTGCTCCATCTTCTAAACAATTACACCGATTGTTACCTCACGCAATTTTTCTAGTTCGAACGAATGACTAAAGTATGTCCCGAGACAAATAGCGTTCTTACCTCTTTTCGGTAAACTTCTGGAACGGAATAAACTGCCTGCTTAAGAAGTCACAATACCTAGTTGTGTAATGAAACAGTTTACCCGCCGTGGTTGCGCAGTGGCTATGGTGTTGGGCTGCTGACCACGAGGTCGCGGGATCGAATCACGGCCACGGCGGCCGCATTTCGATGGGGGCGAAATGCAAAAACACCCGTGTACTTAGATTTAGGTGCACGTTAAAGAACCCCAGGTGGTCGAAATTTCCGGAGTCCTCCACTACGGCGTGCCTCATAATCAGAAAGTGGTTTTGGCGCGTAAAACCCCATAATTTAATTTTTTTAATGAAACAGTTTCAGTACCTTTCTAATTATTATTTTAAGGGCACAAGTAGAAGTTAAGTGACTGAAGTGAATGTAGCGAAAAAACGCAATGACGGGAAAAGAATCGATCCCACAAGCGGTTTGAAATAGGACAACGATTTCTGGAATAACTTCATTAAAGTGAGGCTTCTCAAGAGCCTTAGTATTCTCCGCTTTAAAGTGTGCTACGACGCATATTGTCCTTCCACCTAATTGTTTAAAAAAGTCGCACATCAAGTTGTTTTGGACGATCCTAATTCTAATTGCAATATATTGTAACCAACAGTTACAACAGCCGTTTCTAGGAAAACTGATTTATTCTGGGCGAACCTGTGCCCGTCCAAAAGAACTCGACTGAATACTCAACAGCAACCACAAAACGTTTCTCGAGCTACGCTCCTTCGAACGTCGTTCTCTTCTTTTTGTCGCCTCCTGTCGCGTGCCAGTCCGATTCTCGCGCACGAGCCGCCGGTCTGTCAGCACCGGCGCAGCGTTGCCTTGCGGTGCTTTTCTTGACGCTTGCGGTGTGGCGGCTCTTTTAAACGCAGTTGGCATGTGGCGGTCGTCTTGTGTTCTCGCAATGCTG
Source organism: Dermacentor albipictus (assembly GCF_038994185.2). Classification (NCBI taxonomy): domain Eukaryota; kingdom Metazoa; phylum Arthropoda; class Arachnida; order Ixodida; family Ixodidae; genus Dermacentor; species Dermacentor albipictus. Next base: position 40,507,120 of record NC_091827.1, on the reverse strand, counting down.
GCGGCATGAGCCCCCTCCGAAGAAGCATCGTCCCGATGCGTAGAAAAGGCCTACAGAGAAGCCAACTGCTTGAAAAGGGCAGTGGTCAGGGGATGGCTGGTGCTAGGCTTGATAGTACGTGTAAATTCCGGTTGTCAATGCCTTTCATGGTAAGGCTTCATTCGTACTACGTGTACGACGTCTGGGCGAGTCCTGCGTCGTGTGGAGCAGACTTGGCCTTCAGGAGTTACCTCGTAGTTTACGGGACTTAGCCGGCGAAGTACTCTGTAGGGGCCAAAGTAACGGCGCAATAGCTTCTCCGAAAGACCGGGCGTACGTATTGGCGTCCATACCCACACTTTGTCTCCAGGGTTGTACTGTACCTCTCTTCGCCCTAGGTTGTACCGGTTTGCGTCGACGTTTTGCTGTTGTATGATACGGTGCCTTGCCAACTGCCGTGCTTCTTCTGCCCTTTCTACGTACTCACTAGCGTTAGGGTCGTCTTCACTGCTGTTGTTTACAGGTAACATCGCGTCTAGTGTCGTTGTTACTGTCCGACCGTAAGCAAGTTCAAATGGCGTGAAATGTGTCGTCTCTTGTACTGCAGTATTATACGCAAAGGTAGCATATGGTAGAATACTGTCCCATGTCCGATGCTCGATGTCCACGTACATTGAGGTCATGTCAGCGAGCGTTCTATTGAGCCGTTCAGTCAGGCCGTTTGTTTGCGGATGGTACGCTGTGGTTTTTCTATGAGCAGTATGTGTTAGTTTCATAACACACTGCATCAAACGGGCAACAAAAGCTGTTCCTTTGTCTGTTATGAGTACTTTAGGTGCGCCATGTCGTAACACTATGTGTGTGACAAAAAAGTGAGCCACTTCAATGGCGGTTCCTTTTGTAAGAGAAGAGGTCTCAGCATACCGGGTCAGATAATCGGTTGCTACCACAATCCACCGCTTTCCTGAGGTTGAAACGGGAAATGGTCCAAGTAAATCCACTCCTATTTGTTCAAATGGCGCTGTTGGTGGCTGTATCGGCTGCAGAAAACCTGCTGGTTTGAGTGGCGGTCTTTTTCGTCTTTGACAATCTCGGCACGATTTGACATAGTGCTGCACTGAATTCATGAACTTCGGCCAGTAATATTTCTGGCGGATTCTCGCCAGAGTCCTACTAACGCCCAAGTGGCCAGCTGCAGGATCATCATGGCAAGCTTCTAAGATCTCAGCTCGCAGCGATGATGGTACGAGAAGTAGAAACGTCTCACCACTGTGCTCGAAGTTTCGTTTGTAGAGGACGTTGTTCCGGAGGACATACGAACCCAATCCGCGAACGAAAACTCGAGGCACTTTCACTTGTATACCCTCCAGGTACTCGATGAGCAGGAGTAATTCCGGATCAGTACGCTGATGATGAGCCATTTCCGTCGTATTCACAGCCCCAAGAAATGGGAATTCTTGCTCGTATTCAGGTGACGTAGCCTCGATTGGTGCGCGTGATAAGCAATCAGCATCATTGTGCTTGCGACCGGACTTGTAAATGACCGTGATGTCATACTCCTGTAGACGCAAACTCCATCGAGCGAGTCTTCCAGAAGGGTCCTTGAGGTTCGCCAGCCAGCACATTGAGTGATGGTCGCTGATGGCTCGAAATGGTCTGCCATATAAGTATGGCCGGAACTTACTGATGGCCCATATAACCGCCAGGCATTCCTTTTCTGTAGCTGAGTAATTTGTCTCGGCTTTCGATAAGGTACGGCTTGCGTACGCAATGACTTTTTCTTCTCCATTCTGCCACTGAATAAGTATGGCACCGAGACCAACGTTACTCGCGTCGGTGTGGATGTCTGTTTCGGCATTTTCATCAAAATGGGCAAGTATAGGAGGACTCTGCAAACGCCGTCGTAGTTCAGAGAAGGCGTCTTCTTGTTCTTTCTCCCACACAAAAGGGACATCTTCTTTTGTCAGCCGCGTGAGTGGTTCGGCAATTTTAGAAAAATTTTCTACGAAACGCCTGTAGTAGGCACACAGTCCCAGGAAACGTCTAATGGCTTTTTTGTCTCTTGGCTTCGGAAACAGTTCTACTGCAGTGATCTTCTCAGGATCGGGGCGGACGCCTTCAGCACTGACAATGTGTCCGAGAAAGCGGAGCTCACGAAAGCCGAAGTGGCATTTTTCGGGTTTTATGGTCAATCCCGCCATGCGAATAGCATCCAAAACTGCTCTCAGTCGCTGCACGTGCTGCTCGAATGTAGTGGAGAAGACCACCACATCATCAAGGTAGACGAGGCACGACTGCCATTTCAGTCCGGAGAGAACAGTGTCCATCATCCGCTGGAATGTGGCTGGCGCAGAACACAGACCAAATGGAAGCACCTTAAACTCGTATAAACCATCCGGTGTCACAAACGCTGTTTTTTCGCGATCTCGCTCGTCCACTTCAATCTGCCAGTACCCGCTTTTGAGATCCAGAGAAGAGAAGAAGTAAGCATTGCGTAGTTTGCCCAAGGTGTCGTCGATGCGGGGGAGTGGATAAACATCCCGCTTCGTGACGAGGTTGAGTTTCCTGTAGTCAACACAAAATCGTAGGGTGTTATCCTTCTTTTTGACTAGGACTACTGGAGATGCCCACGGACTATTGGATGGCTGTATTACATCGTCCTTGAGCATTTCTTGTACTTGACTTCTTATCGCTTCTCTTTCTTTTGGAGCTACTCGGTACGGGTGTTGGCGAACTGGTCTTGCAGGTTCTTCGACCACAATGCGGTGTTTTGCGACGGGAGTACGACGCACTTTCGATGAAGTCGAAAAGCATTCTGCAAACTCTGTGACCAAGTTCACAATCTCATCTCTTTGTAGTGATGACAGCTGTCGGTCGATGTCGATAGAAGTAAGGACACTGTCTAAAGTGGCAGAAGCTGGTGATGCTGCATCGAGGGTGGACACATCCGCAAATTGTGCATAGTCCTGAAGAGACGCTATGGCTGTTCCCTTCGCCACTTGTTGTGCCTCATTGCCAAAGTTAGTCAAAAGGACGTCCGCATATCCGTTACGCAGGTGAACTAGGCCTCTTGCCACGCATATTTGCTTTTCCAGTAGCAGCCCGATATTTCCGTCTGCTAGACCCTCATAGTCACGAAATACGTCGCTCCTTACAACGACAGTCATACTGCACCGTGCCGGCACCGTCACGTCTTCATCCACAATACGGAGAGAGGAAATATGTGGCTGTTCTGTATCAGAAATGGTAACAGCATTTTCTGTGGAAAACAACACGCGTGATTCTTGCAAGTCGATAATTGCGCCATTCGTTCGCAAAAAGTCCATGCCCAGTATCAGATCACGGGAACACTCAGGGAGAACAATAAAGCTGCTGACGTATGTAAAGCCTCTAATTCTGATTCTTGCTGTGCACATTCCTACGGGGTCGACTAGGTGTCCCCCCGCTGTACGTATTAGAGATCCGGTCCAATGGGTCAATACCTTTTTCAATTTTCTGGCGAGTCCACTGCTAATAACTGAAAAGTCCGCACCAGTGTCTATCAACGCAGTCACTTCGAAGTCGTCGATGATGACGCGCAACTCGGAAGTAACGGCGTCATCGCTGCACTTGTCCGTCGTTTCGTCACTGCCGTCGTCTTGTCGTATTGGCGATGGAGGGCCTTCAGTGTTCCGGGTGTCAGCGGCCTTGCCTCCACAGGTCGCTGGCTCTAGTTTTCCCGTCGCGGACTTTGGGAGCGACGCCTCGGTGAAATGGAAGCGGGACGCGGACTGGGGGACCTATAACGCATAGGCGCTGCTGATCGAGGTTCGTGTTGCTGGGGGTTCCGAACAGTTTGGCGCGTAGATAAAAATGCCTCAATCTCATAAGGGCGCTCACCGCTTCGAGGGCAAGGCGCATTCATAGAGAAGCCACGCAGTCCTACTCGGCGATACTGGCATTCCCGGTATAGGTGACCAGCCTCTCCACAGTGGTAGAAGAGGGGACGCCGGTCTGCAGTGCGCCATACATCACTTTTACGTGGGCTTCCTTCTGGCAAGGGCTTCACATTGCGAGGGAGTACCTGGGGTATTGTGGCCGTTCGTCCAAAGTCGGCGCGTCCTAGGTCCTGACGTAAAGCTTGGGCGTACGACATCCGCGGCTGACGCTCTGGCTGTGCATGGGGCCGTACCTGAGGCTCTGGCTCACAAATTACTTGCCGGACTTCTTCGCGTATGACGTCAGCAAGTGAGGACACCGTAGGAGGGCTTTGGGCCAGCTGCAGTTTCTGCAGCTCTTCCCTGACGACGGACCTCACCATTTCGCGTAGGACGTCCATGTTGTTGGGGAGGGCTCCTGGCCCAACGTCAAATGATGCGACGCATACATCTCTGTTGTACTGCCTCGCACGCTGCTGCAGCGTCTTCTCCATCGTCGTCACCTCTGATCGAAATTCGGCTACAGTGCGGGGCGGATTACGAACCAGGCCGGCAAAGAGTTCCTGTTTCACACCGCGCATTAGGTGCCGCAATTTCTTGTCCTCATCCATGTTTGGGTCGGCTCGGCGGAAGAGGTGGGTCATGTCTTCAATGTACATGGTCACACTTTCATTGTTCCGCTGGTTCCTCGCCTGAAGAGCGGCTTCTGCCCTCTCTCTGCGGTCCGTGCTCGGGTACGTAGCTAACAGCTCTCGTCGGAAGTCGTTCCATGATGATAACGACGCTTCGTGGTTTTGAAACCACGTGCGTGCAGATTCCTCTAGCGCGAAGTACACATACCGCAGTTTCTTTATCTCGTCCCAACCATTACACCTGGCGACACGCTCGAAGTTTTCGAGCCAATCCTCGGCATCCTCGAATGTGTCTCCGTGAAAAGATTCTGGCGTCCGAGGCGAGTCAACGACGACGTGAGGAGGGATTACTTGGGTAGCCATCGCACTGGTACCTAGGCTGACTGCCGCCGCTGCCCTTGGTGAATCGGCGAGAGGACCAAACTCGGGGGCCTCACCTCGTATGCGGCGGCTCGTGCGTTGGTGGACAGGCGTTAATTCCGTTGGCTCCAAACTTCGGGGATCCGGGCTACCTTCCCTGGCGTGTGTGGGGCTTGGAATCATACCCCGCACCTCCACCAGATATGTAACCAACAGTTACAACAGCCGTTTCTAGGAAAACTGATTTATTCTGGGCGAACCTGTGCCCGTACAAAAGAACTCGACTGAATACTCAACAGCAACCACAAAACGGTTCTCGAGCTACGCTCCTTCGAACGTCGTTCTCTTCTTTTTGTCGCCTCCTGTCGCGTGCCAGTCCGATTCTCGCGCACGAGCCGCCGGTCTGTCAGCACCGGCGCAGCGGTGCCTTGCGGTGCTTTTCTTGACGCTTGCGGTGTGGCGGCTCTTTTAAACGCAGTTGGCATGTGGCGGTCGTCTTGTGTTTACGCAATGCTGGCGGCAATATTATTAGATCTTGGGGCGAAATATCTTAGTAGCGGAGATGTTTGGAGGGATTTATCCTGTGGGTGGCTATACCTTCGCTGTTGCTCTAATCCAGTTTCATAATTTCAAGATGCCTTCAAAAGGAGATTAGAGGTAGTTATTTAGTGAATCTTTCAATGTCCATTTCGACATCGCCATCTACCGCGCATATAGTGTAAGCGCCCATTCATGCAATCTATTTCGCCCAATCATATTGCTGAATTGGTTCCCCGCGAATAAAAGAGCCGTTGGCTGCAACAAAAAAAGACACCTACAACATACATAAATTTCTCGACGTCGCACCTAAATTTAAAATAACCCAATAAACAGTGTCTCGTGCAAAGAGAAGCATGTTAGCAAAGAGAAAATATAATTCAGGCACATGTGCAGCCTTACATGTTGCAAACAACACCTTGACGTTGCTATGCGACACTCTAAGAGCGCCGGGTGAAGGCGAAACTGACGTAGTGGCAGTAGAGACCCACTGGGGACAAATAGTCAGAAGCGCCAGCGCAAAAAAAGTTAACGTTGCTCAGTGTAAGGACTGGAGCCGATTCATTTTGATTAACGACAGGCGCGTACGTGCTTATCAGGGGCTCGACCTCAAGCTTATCCCCACTGACAAAATTAACAGAGATCACGTGGCCATTCCAGGGGAATGAACCGGAGGGTTACCGACGTTTTCGGTGGCGACGTAGCCATAGATAGGGGCATTATCTGAGACAGCGTCCCGGCAGTTGATACGGAGTCAGTTAATGTGTCTCACCTGGAAGCCTTGTTAGCTAGCGGAACTATTGCGTTTTGTTTCGTGCACCGAAAAATATCAAGTTTGTTCACCGTAATTTTCCAGGTTTATTGCGATAGCAGATTATTGTGATTCATTCGCATGACTCATTTCTGAATATTGCGGCACCTTGCGCTAATGTCACTGATGCATCTATTTTCATTTGCAGAAGTAAAGAATCCAACACTCGTCTGCAGCGACACGCCGAGATCAGGCTATTGTTTTGGCTTAAACACTTACTGGTATTTTGACCAGAGCAAGAACAACTGCTATCACTTCAAGGGCTGGTGGTGCGCAAAAAATGCTAATGGATTTAGGTCTTACAAAGTCTGCATGGACAGGTGCAGCTGTAAGTGTCGAATATTACGGCGTTTGCCAAATCACCGCGAGTTTCTCATATTGACACTATAAACTGCAACTTTTTCAATGTTATCACAGATTCTTTGGGTCGCCAATTTTCAATGTTTCTGACGTGATTTATTTTCGAAAACCTTCATGTAACCTAGGGGTAATGTTGCATCACATATTCTTCTACCACACATAGTGCGCTAACCGCCTGCGTGTATTTCAAATATAAATAACGACTCGATATATACGACATCCGCAGCATGCATATTTAGATAACAGTAACACACGTAAAACGAAAACTTCTTGACGTTTGGCAATATCTTAAGTGACCAGCCTCCAAATTTCTTATAAGAAATCATCGCTTACAGCCGTTGATTGCCATGTAATTCTTAAGGAAGGTTTAAACGAGAAGCAAGTGGGTAACCGAGGGGCCCGATTTTTATTAGTCATGTCATGAGAAGCCAACAAACGCTGACACCAAGGACAACATAGGGTAAATTAGTTGCGCTGAATAAATGAAATAAAGAAACGATAAATTATTGGGGATGAAATGGATGAAAAAACTTGCCGCAAGTGGGGAACGATCCCATACCCTCGGATTAATAAATGATAAAGAAACAATAAAAATTATGGAAATAAAGGTAGATGAAAAGGCAACTTGCCGCAAGTGGCGAACATTCCCACACCCTTCGCGAAGGTTATGCGATCGTTCCCCACCTGCGGCAAGTTCTTTTTTATCAACTTTCATTCCCATTAATTTATTATTTCTTTCTTTCATTTATTAAGCACAAGTAATTTCCCCTATGTTGACCTTGGTGTCATTGTTTGTTGGCTTTTATGTTAAGCAAGGCTTGGAAACATTTAAATATTTTAAGGTATTTAAGATAGCTGATGAAATTTCAGCCTAAATATTAGGAGTGCATGCTTTATATATAAAGATTATATACTAGGATAATGCCAGCAAGCTTGAAAGTTGAAAAAATCGATAAGCAGACAAAGACAAAGCGACAGGAAACTAGCCACCTTCCTGTCGATTTGTCTTTGTCTGCTTCTCGATTTTTGCAACTTTCAAGTTTGCTCGCATTCTTCTATTATAACCATGTACCAACTAGCCCAACAAGCCACTCCCACAATGATTATAGTAATTCGGCCAGCAACTGGTGTTCAGCTCTCTTACTTAAAAAGGATTGTGACACATTCTAAAAGAGAGAGTGCGAATATAACTAATGTGCAAGCAGATTCTCGCTGCCAATCGCAGGGCTGTTGATATTTTCATCGCTTACTTATGTAAAGCTTTTTCTGTTTCAAGCGCAACACAGATTTAACATGGTGCCCACGGCACTCATGTGCACGAGCCATCTCTGAGCTTGAAAACTTAACATTTTACCTTCCTTTCATATCCTGGGTTCTGCCATCATTTCGGTGAACAAGCAGTCTGACGAAGCACACTGACGAGACAATAATCACCTAACTAACCTAACTAAAAAAACCTAACCTAACGAAACATGCGTGCTACTGCGGTAACGTACACTGGTTAGCATTTCAGATCCCTTCAAATCTAATTCAAAGAACTTCAGCGAACTCTCATTTGCTGTTCAAATTTTCGATAAGTCAGTTGGTCCAGAGGTGTTCGATTAATAAAACCAAGACTCGCTGATGACTTAAAGTGTATCGTTGCTTGCAAATTTTTAGCGCTCCCAATTGAAATCGATGTCAGAAATCTTAGGTCACTAGAATTTATTGCTTTCTTATGTATGTGTTGGCATAAATTTATCACTTTGAACTCTATTTCAGAAAACTTTTAACTCAAAGATTTTGTTTTCCATTTTTCATAATTGTCATTAGGAAAGGTGATAACGAAATGCTGGTCTATTAGCTCGAGCAACGCGTCTCTGGCAGCCGTTTATTTGTCCCAGTGTGACAGAAACAGTGCACAAAACGTAAAATGTGCTAAACTCTGTGGATCACGTGGTGCTCATTATTCGAGCATGAGGTGATAAGAAGTCCACTTAGCAGTTAACAAGAATTTTACCCAACGAGAAATTGCCTAATTTTCTTCCTTTATCAACGTCGTAAACGCAAGTAATTACTAGAAGCAAATATTTACTATATTTTGTGGCCTGTTCATGGATTATTTCTCAGCATCCCCTTAACACTCAGTTCGGCCCCACCACAACAGAAGTGTCGAGCGGTGAGAACTGTAAAGAAAGTTCCATGATTCCTATTGTTTCTGCTTGAGGGTGACTTGAATATCTTCAGTTCAAAGAATCGAGCACTGGTAATGTCGGGACGACTTCTCAGTCTCTTCCTATTCGTTTACGTAAACCTTTAAATTTAGTATAATTGAAGTAAATGAAGCACGTGAGATGTGGCACGCTAAAACTTGTTCTTTCCATTGCCTCCCACAGTTACATTAGAAAAGGTGGATGTGATAACAATGTACTGCTCGGTTTGACGCAAACCTTCAACATCGCCGGTAGTGTCCTGATTTTTTTTTCGAATGCGCTGACATACTAACTCTTTCATTCCCTCAACTACAGATACGTGATTACCCAGGAATTGTCCACAATGCAAAGAGAAGACGGAACCGCAACCTGAGCAGAAGAAACAAGCAGTAAAAGGGCCGAAATAAAAGCAATCTGTCCACGCTCGCAGAAATGTTCCTCTATAAAACATTTTTAAAATCAATGTGCAAGGCGTCAGTCCTGTAATCAGTCCTGGAAGTAACTGCGGCATAGACGTGCTTTCTGGAAAGGCAAAACGCAGAGCACTAGCCAGAAGCTAGTGAAATAATTCTATTCTAGGACTATTAATTCTAGGACTAATAATTCTAGGACTATTCAGTACTGGACTATTCTGAAATACAGTCAGACAAGGCACAGGAGGACAACGGCTTACCACCCGCAGACGAATGGTCTTACGGAGCGGCTGAATAAGACCCTCGCCGACATGCTAGCGATGTACGTCGACGTCGAACACAAGACCTGGGTTGCCGTCCTGCCGTACGTAACATTCGCTTATAACACGGCGGTGCAAGAAACAACACAGATCACGCCGTTCAAGTTGGTTTACGGCAGGAACCCGACGACGACGCTCGACGCCATGCTGCCGCACGTAACGGACGAAGAGAATGTTGACGTCGCTAGCTATCTCCAGCGCGCCGAAGAAGCCCGACAGCTCGCCCGCCTGCGAATCAAGAGCCAGCAGAGGACCGACAGCCGACACTACAACCTCCGACGACGCTTCGTCGAGTACCAACCTCGCGACCGTGTTTGGGTCTGGACCCTGATACGCCGACGAGGACTCAGTGAGAAACTACTCCGACGCTATTTCTGACCCTACAAGGTGATCCGACGTATTGACGCTCTGGACTATGAGGTCGTGCCAGACGGCATTTCGCATTCACAGCGGCGCCGCGCACGATCTGAAGTGGTCCACCTGGTGCGCCTTAAACCCTTTTACGGACGCTGACAAACTTCGCCATTTTTGTTCTTTTCTTTGCTACGAGTGCTTTTGTTTATTACCTTCGTTTGTTTGCAGCATCGGGTCGATGCTTTTTAGGAGGGGGGTATTGACACTTGTACTTATCTTTATCGAGCGACCAGGTTTCGCCACCTAACAAATGTTATCGCACAGCGCGGGACGCGCCTGCATGTATCCGAAGTCTCTGGAAAGTTATCGATGCTTCTATCCGCTGTCTGTTGTCGCCGAACCATGTGTTATCTGATTTCATCGCGTAACGCGAATGGTGTAGAACTTTGTGGATGGCACGCGGGTCCGAACGATTAGTCTGGAACATTCGACGACTGCTCTATAAAAGCCGACGCGCTTGACCCGCTGATCAGATTTTCGACGATCGCCGACTGTGTTCGCCGCTTTCGTTGTGCTATAAGTGTAGCCTGTTTTGTGGGCACAGGTTCGCCCAATAAAAGCTAGTTTTGTATTCCACCGTACTGATTCTTTCTTCGCCGTCACTACCACGTGACAACATTAGAAAGCTATTTTTACCCTAGTAGTAAATCATAGTAAAACGTTGAGTGAAAATAAATTGAGGTGCTTCTTTGTACATAGCCTGCCATATAAACTCAGTCCAGGACATGTTATCAAGGTACTTTAAAGAGTAAGGAGGCGTAGTATGTTGTATAGAAAAATCTGAAGATCATTTATCATACATGGCCGTGTAGGTTGAGTGATTTAATACTTGTAAGTTATGCATGAAATATGTGCTTAACGTATTGATCGTATTGCTACGGGAAGAAGCGTAAGTATATTTAAGTAGTTCTTTAATGGCTGAGCCAACAGATGCCGAATAGCATTAGTCCCACAGCTTCCGCGTTGTCTTTCAGACCTGAATACAATTCCTCTTCTTGCAACATTACACGCTGTTACATTACCACCGGGCGGAAGAAGCGCATTATTGGTGCGGTTCACATGTCCCAGAAAGGTGTGGTTTGAGGCGATAGACGCAGATGACGTCAAAGGAATGCGCTGGCGCGGCTGCGTCGAGAGTAGCCACTTCATATGTGACAGGAGTCACCTGGTGGAGTATGTGGCAAGGGTCGGAGAACCGCGAGAGTAGTTTTTCTGAAAGACCAACACATTTAGATGGAGACGGCACTAGGACAGCGGCACCTGATCAGCTGTCCACTTCATGATGACGTCGGTCGTAATGGAACTTCTGGCGTGTCTGTGAGGCGGAGAGACAAAGGTGGGCATTGTGGCGTGCTTGTGCCGCGGTGGCTATGGCGTCACGAGCACACTATATCGGGGTGTCCAAGTGGTGGAAAACAGTCTATAAAGTAAACGTCGGATGGTCACCGAATAGGAGATAGAAGGGTGAGTAGCCAGCTGTGTCGTGGAGCGAGAAATTGCAAGCAAACTTGACAAACGAGTTCTATGTGATTCACCCAATGTCACCTTTGTTGTAGTAGATGGGTGTCATAGCCATGCTGATCGGAGGAAACATACATGACGGTTCATTGTGCTGTTCAGGCGTTCGGTAAGACCATTAGTTCGCAGGTGATAGGCTGTAGAAAGCTTGCCTTCAGTTGCGTATGATCGACGTAAGTTGCGGAGGACATTGGCTAGAAAGTATCGGCCGCGATCGCCGAACGGCGCCTTGGTGAGGGATAACATGTGGAAACAAGAAGTCAGTGACTTCTGCAGCGCAGCTGATGGGTAGGGCTCTAGTAATGGCATAGTGGGTGGTATTGTCCGTAGCCATGGCAATCAGCTTATTTTCCGCATTTGATACAGGCTATGACCCGAGAAAATGAAAACCAACGCGAACGAAAGGGTTGGTCGGTATGCATAGAGGCTGCAGCAGACCAACAAGATGCATAGCTGTTTTTTTTTTTCAGGCGTTCAGACGACTCACATGGGGCGACATAGAGGCGAGCAAAGCGGTTAAGGGCACGCCCGAAAAAAACTTCGCCTACAGCAGTCATACATCTGAGAGACGCCAAGGTGCCCAACGGTGGGAACGTCGTGCAGTTGCTGGAGTACAGTGTGTCGAAGACGTGACGGAATGACAATTATCGGCTCGTGCCCATCGGGGTGCCATTCTGGGTGTCATTCTGCAGCACAACTATGCGAAGGGATGGGTCGGACGGATCAGAAAGCAGGCGTCGGATCAGCTGCCGCAACGATTCATCGCGCTGTTGTTACGCACCAATGCCTTTTCAAGACCAAGAGCAAAAGAACACCGATCGGTGCGGAATCCACTAAAGCATGCGGTACATCAATGGGATAAGGAGACAGGCAGTGGGCGTCCTGTTGTAGGCGACCCAACTCGCAGAGCACAGCGTATGTGTATTCCTGAAGATAGCCCAGCTACCGAGACGACCGCTGGGATCGGCGGTTACTGTAAATGGTCGAGCACATAACTAGAGTCGGAACAGGTCCACCACCCATACGAGTGCGAGACACTATTGTGCCGTGCGCCCTAATATTGTAATTTAAAAAATAAATATATTGAATGCCACTTGTAAAACTAACCACCTCGCCAGTGTCGTCCTGAAGCGCTGCATGCTTGCACGGACTGTCTTTCTTATTATTATTATGAAATACTCTGGAAACTGTACCGAAACACCTACACTAAAATCATGTTCGCTGTGTTTTAGCGGCTAATTTCTCGGGCACATGACGTCTATATCGTGACAGATGGTGGTTAGGTCTTGTAATCAGCACCAGCATCAGATGCTGTGCACAGGCCTAGTTATTCGGTCCACTATATATGAAGCGCAGTGGTATCGCTTTCTGGTACGATATCGGGACACTGCCTTTCAGTGGTAACGTTTGGGAGATTTTTCTTGCATTTGGAGGGCCGCCTTGCGAGAGCGTTTCAACAACTTCGCATTTTAGCGACTCTGTCTTTTCCTGCTAAAAGAAACAAAAGTGGTGGCATTGCATTGAGAACGTCAACGACTTCAGCGAGTCCTAGTGAACTGAATTTATTTAATAGGTCACAGCTAACACCGCCATCTTCTCTACAGCAACGAGTTCTATGTGATTCACCGAATGTCACCTTTGTTGTAGTATTCTTCCTCACTGCTTCTTGCTGGGCTAGTGTGTTCGTATTTCTTGCGCAGTAAAAAAAAGGCAAATATATGTATCAAAATGTCCGGACAAAAGTCGCTAATACAGATAAATGTATCTTTCTCTTTTTGAATTATGGCTAGCTTGTGCTGACGCATTTCAATACCACAGAAGCTGTCCTCTTGTTGGAAGAAGGATCTTGGGCTTTTGGGTGCCTAAGTCGTGGGCAGGGCCTATCAAGTTCAGTTGTGGTAGGAATACTATTAGCCAAAAAGACCGCGGCGGTAATGACAGAGCATGGGAGCACGGGCTTTCATTGCGGAACATTTCTGCAGATTTGCTAATACACTGCGGGTTCTGCTTGAGTTGGAGGTCTTTCCAATATCTGCGTACTCGAAAAAAAGATATGCCGTGTAGCGTGATTAAGTGGAGGCATGCACAGTACATTCGAAAAACTTGGAAAATTTTTATGCGGAATCGGTTGTATGCGGGATGCATGATGCGGTTTACATCAATTGGAAGAAATGCCACTATATATTGACAGTCCTAATATGTGCGTAATTACCCAGCTCATCGAAGCAAGTTAAAAAATGTGAATCCCACGCGTCGTGAGAATGTGTGGAAGCAAAGGCTTCATTGTTTCTTTTTTGTTTCCCGAAAACAGTGTTCTTGCTTATCGCGCTTATATAAATACATTTGAGAATAGAGAATTGGACACATGTTTGCCGGGGAGCTCCTCGCTCAAAATAAACATGTTGCACTCGATCCCATGCATCCCACTCATGGCAATGCAAGAATGACCACGATAGTTGGACCACGACGGCAAGATGACAACTGTAAGGCGATGGCGCTACGACCACAACAAAAAGACGATGACGCCATGGCGACAATGGCATCGCTGTGCCCGATTCACACAACGAAATTCAAAACAACACACAGTGCAAAAGACAACATGCAGTGAGTAAAATAAAACAAAAAAAATGTTCTTATGCTTCCAAATATCGCAATTCGGGCACTTTTGCGAAGCGATACCTCGACCTTGGGTCCACAACCTGTCCTGCATCATGCATTCATCATTTATGTCGTCGAAGTTATTCTCTCTCACACAGTGTATGGTAGTACAAATCGATGGAGCTAAAGTAAATCACACGCTGATGTTCATTCACAATGCTTCTAACACCCCTTTTTATTGAAATCGCCAACAAAATGTTAACCTTGCGTTCAAGGCAAGTGCTACATCGCGTCTCCTCATTAGCTGCTTTCATCACGAGTTTTTCCATTGTTGTTAATATCCCTGCGCGATTGCTATCGTAATACTGCCATGTTGGTCCCCACTGGATTCGTCGTCAACGCGCTATCCGTTGTTTCGTAAGCGTTGCCGAAGACTCTCCCTTAGAGTGGTTGTACGCAAGGTTCTTAATGCTGCATCGCTTTGAAACACGAAGTTACTGGTGGTTAATCAAGCGAAGATGTTCGGTATAATCGCAAGGGAGTTAGCACGGAGAAAGCTGTCGCTATGGAGACTGAAACACAGAGTGCCAACGGTGGGATTGCGAGCGATGCAGGCATGCGTCAGTTTCTTCCAACGAGGCAGCTGGCGCGGATGCAGATTCTGCAACACGTTGACCTCGCTTCTTTGTCTCGCTCTCCTCTGTCTTTGTAGTCAGTGTCTCGCCGAGCAGACGAAGCGGGGTTGTAACAGACGAAGCGGGTTCGCGGGAAGATTGATCGCGAAGAAAACTGACAGGACAAAGGATATCCTGCCAGACGGACATGACGGGAGGTCTCTGCGCTTGCGTTGTCAGAGTGACTGATCAATCTCGGTTTCCTCGGAGGTATAGGAGCGTTAAACAGAAAATAAACTGGTTAACATCACTGTTTGCATGCACCCTGTTTTATATACACGTTACTGCTTACATACACCATTTCGATCGCCCACGGAGTGCTGGGACTTGTGTCGTAGAGACAACGGTCGGGAACGCGCGTCATCTGCTTAGGTCTTGTTCGAAGGCTGCTAACAATAAGGCTGTACACCTACAAGATCTGTGGCTTCACTAATATTGCTTCAATGATATGCGTAGACTACTCACTTATCATTTACTCACAGTAAAATCTGCTTGTACATTACGTTTACGCCTACTGCTAGTCTCCACGTTTCTACCCTGCTGGTTAGTTCCGGTAGATTGCAACGATTGAGCACTTGATTTCTCAACGATAGTGGTGAGCTGTAGGTCACGCTTTGAGAGAACGCGTCGTATGCGTGCCAATTTATTTTGCTGAGAGAGCAGTGAAAGCGGTAAATGTGGTTCCTTTCGTCCTTCGTTCGGTCTGTGCCTTCCGTTCAGCTAAAGACTCAGTTACCACAAACGCCATACACAAAGGCGAATTACGCCAGAAACCATCCTCGGTATGATTATCTGAGTCAACGCGAAGCATTCTCTGCTCCACCTGGCGCAAAGCCCAAAAGAACTCACGTCTTCGCGGTAAATTCAAACACTCGTTCTGAAGCGCCGCAAGCGCACGGGTCTGCCACACCCCGACGGTCAGAATCATAGGCGGACACAGACCCTAAACGCGTAAGGAAAATTCCTATCCGACAAAGTTACTTTTGAAAGTACCCATCCGCGTTTCACAAGTGGCGGTCGCCCAATCAGTGCGACTTCGTCTCGGCTGCCCGCTCAGTGGCCGTTCGCTTGGCACACCACCGCTCTTCTGCCTCGCGTCGCGTGTCTTAAACCTCGCGGTCTGTGTGCTCGCGTACCTCGTCGGGCCGTTGCATCGTCTCATACCTCGCCACTTCTGCATCGCATACTTGTGTAGCCTATGCAGAGCCTTTGGATTGTTACACTAGTGTTCCGCTTGAAACCTTCGAGGGTCATTGCTGTACCTGCAAATACAGAGGCCTGCGCCCGCTGTATAGACAACCTAGCGCTTCTGAGCACTATACTCGCACCGGCGAGTGGAAGAAGGAGGCGCCCAGTAAACTGCAGCCATCGAGCGGTCCCATGGGGAGGTGCGCGCATCGTCACAAGCTGTGTGACGTCGGGTTTGATGTGGTCTCTCATTGGACGAATAAAAGCTTCACGCATAATAAAAAAGGAAAGTTGTCCTTGACCGCTACAGCAACTTCAAGCGCTGTAAGTCTGAAGAATCCGGCTTATAATTTTGCCACGTGTGGAGAAACTCCCAAAAAGAAGTATTACGCGAAACTTGCAAGAGAAGGATCACCATAAACAAAGGCGAGAACAACCTCACGTCAAGAACCGGGAGGCCATTCCTTCCAAATTTAGTTTTTTTTATCGATATAGGGCTGCCCGTGAGCCCATATCTGCTCTTCGGCGTGAAATGATTTATAACCGCGCAGTACCTGCAAACCTGCAGTAGTCTTGCTGCTTCCTCCAAACGCACATACCTTCTAATGTACCAAGGTAATACATTAAGCTGTTTCATAGAGATAATGTATACAGGGCTGCTGTTGTACTGCATTTACTAATATTGTACCCACTCCTTTGCAAGTTCCACTGTAATTGAACAAAGAGATAAATTAATCAACACATTGATACATAAATACAGCTGCTGATAGGAATAAGGGCAATAGGCAAGGAAGCTTGGTATCCAAATAAGTGCCTAAAAAAAAGTATGCACCAAATAAATGCACCATTGTTTGGCACACGCGGAAACCAACGCGCTAGGTGGTGCCGATAACGCTCGTTTGTGCAATAGTTAGAGTGGCGCAGACACTGAAAGCGGTGGCGTCTCTACATTGGAGGTGGGAACAGGCAATGCTGTAGCCGATGTTGAGAGAGCCTGTATCCAGCCTGTATCAATATCACCCCTACAACCATCAATGTGTCTGTTGCGTAGATCTTATTGAACGTGGACCCACATACAACGCATTCTGGCATAGCCTCAAAACAGCATAGCAGGCGGCATAAGCAAAGCGTGCCGCCAACAATTGTGTTTGTGGGATACAAACATTGCACATACGTAAAATGGGGAAAGACGTAAGAATAATTTATTTATGATTAGCATTATTTGAAATTTCACGCACTTTCCGCATCTGCTTGCATGTCGGTTAATACATTTACCTATTTTCCCGCCAACTTTGGTTACTTGGTGTACGATACTAGGTAAGTGCTGTTCTTCGTTGAATCCCTCTGCCGCTCGAGTGGGCATGTGCTCATCACCACATCACATCACTTTATATATGAATATGCGTCACCCTTCAGTGAACATCTTTCCCGCGAACTTGGGGCACTGGGTATGTTTCACAGGGTATGTGCCATTGTTCAACAAACCTAACAACGTTTTTTGGCGCAAAGAGAGACACGAACAGAGAATAGACCCGGACATGCACATCTGTGCAATATAGCTAATTTTCTGACGTCTGAGTACATTTAGCATCACGCATGCACACAACAGTACAATGAATGAATTAACAGTTTGACACCAAAATTACCGTAACTTATGACAACCAAAATTAAATTCCAGCAAGGTGGAACGCTGGGCTAGTTGACATGGTTCTATTGGCATGTGACAGCGTAACAGAACAAACCCAGAGGAAAGGAAACCACAGGACGAGTGTTGACTTCTAACTGAAACATTAATGCCTAAGCCGTGCAATATATCTACAACTCAGAGCGGGCACACTAAAACTAGCCTACTTTATCACCAAGAAAACGAAACTCGCTCACCTAAAGTGACAACAAAGTAACGCAGATCTATCCATTACTAAAATCACGTTACGCTACGTTACGTCACGCTGCGTCACGTAAACACTTCCACCACTTCACGTGCCACATTATTCCTGCTTTTTATTACTATGTCTGTGCTCGCCAGCAATGGTTCATACATGTAAGCTTTGCAAGGATGCGGCAGATTCGATCCGGGGCCACTCTTAATTGAGATGGCGTGCTCGGGCAAGCGCTCGTGTAAGCGCCGCCTTGTTTGGGAGATGTATGACTTGCCAATTCTTCAAATAATTTTATACGCAACTCCTACAGAACATTTCAAGAAGCATCTTACGGACTGATTTTCATACTTTCAGGCTACACATTTAAACCAATGGGCCACCCTGTGAACATACACAATGACATTTTATTATTTTCCTTTTGTTTCGTTGTAGTTCTCTGCTTGCGACGACTTTTTTTTTTAACAAGACATCCTCCACCGAAGCTAGCTGTGAAGTTCGGTAGCTCGCACACGGAAGTCTAGAAATATGCAAAGTGAAGCTCTCCCGAATGGCCGATGACAAGGCCTGTTAGTGTCAACTACAAACTTGTGTTAGCAATCGCTTTCTAGCCACTTTTGCAATTAGCAGAGTTAAGCAGCATATGAGTATGTCCTATTTCTTTTTTTTTTGTTCTCAGATTTCTAGGTTACTCTCCTGCGCATTGAATTTCATTCCTGCGAATGGAATTAAGTATATAACTTTCGTCGTTATGGTTAGTGCCATGTATTCTCATGCATTCTCATTTCAATGACGTTTTCACAAAGGAAAAAAGTTCTCTATGCATTCGTTACGCAAATCTATGCACAAACGTTGCCCCGCAATATCCTTTGTTCAGCATCAGTACATGCAAATGCGGCCACTTCCTGAAACTCTTCAATCTTCGTTAACAATCATGGCTTGGTCAACAAAAGTAACCAGTGCTTCAAGACCATCGACGAGAAGAATACACGTACAACAATGAGTATGACGAATCCGGGGCAGTGCAACGTCTCCGTTTCTTCAAGGCGGCAGCACTCTTCAGGTGACGTCGCAACATACGCATCGCAATGAAGCATCTATCTGGCCTGTTCGTCCTCATCGTCGTGGCTTGCGTTCACGGTGTGGTATTGTTAGTTCTTTAATTCAACGGTGCCATTCAAATACTCATTTTAGAATTGTTATGACTAGGGCGGATATCGTTGGTTATTCATTTTAAATAAGAGAGTTTTTTATAGAGACCGTGCTTTTTTTTCAGTCATAGTTTAACTCCGCCCGTGGTAACCTTGATTTACCGTATTCAAACGCTAGAGCATAAAATTAACTATGCTTGTCATCACTGTACAGGGTCGTTGCAAGTGCTAACATGTCTGTTTTCCTAATTATGCCACTCACTGAACGTTGACTTGCTGAAGGAAAATGTGAGATTCACGCTTTAAGCTAACTTGGTGTTCGAAAATTCAGTAAGATGTTTAGAATTGTTTTTTCCAACCTCTCCTTAGTTCCTTCATTTCCGTGCAGTAAAGAACGGCGTTCTCCGAAAAATGTGAGCTTCGGAACGAAGTCTGTTGCTTGGAATGACAAATATTAACAGCCATCAATACTTTGCGAATGTGGATGCGTATCACTTTTGCTGCGTCACTAGGTGCCTTAAAAACCTGGTTTCTTGTTTTCACCTCCTCTTGATAGAAAGAAAAATACACTGTGCACTTGCGTATGTTCATGACGGTAGCTACTGAGGAGTGCGCCCGCGTCTATTATTCGTTACATTTCAGCCACCAGCCGTTACCCGACTGCGGCCATCTTTTCTGCCTATATTTTTGAAAATAGCTCCTGCGCGTCAAGCTAATAATTTTTTTTAATTTATTTAGAAGCCCGATGCCATTCTTTGAGTGAAAAAAACAAATACGATAATCTAAATATAGGGTACATAATCTTTTGCGACCTCTCGCAGCATTTATATTCTGTATGCGCCTCCTAAAACATCAAATATGGTGGGACATGTACGACAGCATTAACACAGCTGACGACAGGACATTCATTAATTTTCCATTCATGAAGTATGTGTACTGTGAAATGAAAACTTTGAGCTCAATTCCTGGAGCAACACGAAGAAGACATTATATCTTGGCAATAATTTATTTCCCTGTTTTTCTCTGGCCATTTATCGCTCAAATCGTCATCAAACCCAAGGCATGTCGCTGCTGGTGTTAAACTGCACAGCCTAAGGGAAACATGCATTCCAGGTCTTAAGACCCTAATCAGGGAGCTGCTATGGGGATGTATCGGTTTGAGTGCTTCAGCAGAAATTTTGTCACATGGGTTTCCATAGCCTACCTGTTTTATTGCGTTTAGAATTTTTATTACCGACAAGAGCACGTTTATGATATATAGCCAAACGTTAGGGGTAAATATTGAGCTACTACTGTTCCCTATCTTTAATGAATAGCCGGCATGCGCATTCAGGGTAGGTTGTTTTACCAGATCAAAATGCACCGGCCGAGAACATTTCATTGTTAACACTTATACGATAGACATTTATAACTACTGAGCAGGAAAACTCTTATATTGTAGGACAAGTTAGTGCTGCGAATATGACCAGGTTGAATTAAATTTTATTTATAAAAAAAGTGTCGTCTACCTGTTGTCAGTAGTTGAGATTCTTCAACAATGGAGTGCTGTCCTTTTGTGGTCTCACTTTGATTTGATAATTTTGCCCGACAAAAAAATTTAGGAAAGTCAATGGCCAATCAAAACTTTCACATTGAAGGCCCTCCCGCCACGTATTACTTACGGATGTGACTTGTGGATGTGATTCCGTGCAACTTTACAGCCATTCCGGAAACAACGCAATTGATGTGCTCGAAACCACCGGTCCTCGGCTACTGCCTGCCCTTAAAAAACGTTTGGTATTATCACTATAACAGCAATGCATGCGTAAAATACAAGGACACCGAATGCGGCGTTGGATACAACCAGTTCATATCGAAAGAAAAATGTGACGAAGCTTGCCAACGTAAGTACACGCTCCATTTACATTTCAATGTAGAGGAGAAATTTGTGCACTTTAGACAGGTTCGGCTTCTGCACATGTGCTCTAGCCACTTGCCTCTGGCAGGTAAATTTTTTTTTTTGCTTAGGCTGTGTGCCGTTCCGACCACAAATGACAGCGAGTGGTTTCGCCAGGCTAACGTTGAGACAAAGCTGACTGGCTATTTGTGAACACTGTCACTCTCAGCCTCTTCAAATAAGAGATAAAAGAATATATATATATATATATATATATATATATATATATATATATAATTTATTATTAATGTTATTATTATTATTATTATTATTTATCTATTCTTATTATTTGTTGTGTGTGCGTGCGTGTGCGTGTGTGTGTGTGTGTGTCAACACAAATTTTGGTATTTCCGTTGAACTACTACAATCAGGTATTTAGTGAGCTTAAAGTGCCCTAGACTTTAATGCGATCTTTCTCTTCAGGCCCGACAGGACAGAAGCAAGAGCTGTGTTTAAGGAACACGATTACTGGCAGCTGTCAACCAAAAACGCGTGCTTGGTATCATGATCCTCAAGATGGCTTCTGTAAAATGTTCAACCACGGTGAATGCGGAAGAGGTGCGAACCATTTCGCAACAGAGCAGAAATGTCTCGAGACTTGCAAACGTAAGTGATAATTTTTCTGGCAACGCTACATAACTAACACACTGTAGCCCAACCACGCAAATGGTTCCAATTATGTAGTTACCACATGAATACTTTTATTATTTCAAATTGTAAGCATGCGAGGAAACCTGGACGCGGTTCTATTTGCTCTTTTTATCATTTTAGGTGTTTAACAAAGTTTGCTCTTTAACATCGACAACTGTTAAAAGCGTAGCTACACACAATTTATCGGAACCTTGATGCGAGTCACAAAAATTTTGACTACGTGTTGTGAAATGTTTTGTCTCTGATGACGCGAAATGCAATCTAACAACAGACACAGCATAATATTGAGCATTCAACACTTACAGCCATCCGAAACAGGTCATAATACTATAAGACCTGTAAACATTCTCTTAAAAATCAGTTAATCCAAACAGCACACTTGCGGGGGGTGCGGCTGAGAGGCTGTTTGTTCATGCACTAAGATTCTGATGAGTCATGAGAACTTATCGCAAATCATAAAATACTGGTGTGGTTGGGTTTGCTTTCCTTCGGGGTTTTCTTTTAGAGCGAAGCTGTATTTGGCTCAGATTAGGGGTTTCATGGCGTCAGTGTGCGGAACTATCATGACGTTGGCCGATCCTGGTGATAGTACAGAAAGGGTCCAAGCTCAATAGCACATAACCCTGTGGGCTCAAAGAGGTCCCAGGCCCAAGGGTAAAAACAGATGTTTAAAAAAAACGGTTTGCACAACTTTTCCAAAAAAGTACTGTTAAAACATTCATGAGCCGTTCCACTTTGTGAAGCTGCAGGACCAGCGAGGCTGTTTAGTGCAGGAAATCAAGGTGACAGAGAACTTTGAACAAAGGTACGAACATATTTATTGTACGGATCTGTGGTTCACGTGATGATATAGGTACGCACATGCATTCACGTGTCACCTCTCTTATTAAATGTGTCTGTCACGCAAAGACAACGAATAGCTTATACCCCCGTAAGCGCTGCCTTGGACCCTTTCTGCACTACTACCAGGATCAGCCGACATGATAGTTTCTACACGACGACGCCATGAAATCCCGGGTCTGAGCTATTTGATATAGCTTCGCTGTGGAAATTCTCGGCAACGACTAAGCGAACGGACCCGTGCTACTGTTCGTGCATTCGTAATTCTCGTCTTCTTCCTCAGCTGTTTCCGTTTTTCAAAAAAACTATCAGCAACAATGGCTCGAGCGTCATCGTCCCCTTGCAGCGCTGGCTCGTTAGCGCCCCTCAATGCACACCCATTAGTCATCGTCGTCTCCATCCACAAATGACTCCACGGCCTCCCATCATACCAGTGCAGAATTTCACTACTATTTTTACAATGTCACTGAAGAAATTACCTGGACTTGCTCAGGTGTTTCGCTTTCTGATCGGTATGAAGTTGGGCCATTTGAGCATTCGCAACTCTGGCTTCACCAGGCTCGCTACGTCGGCTACATTCGGTATAGCAGGCCTGTTTTATCAGGTGTGAGCCCGTCATGTTTGCGTACGCTGGAAAGAGCTCAGACACGGATGCTGAGAACGTGTCTTGGGGTTCGACGTTGCACTTCAGTTTAGGGCACAATTCAGGAAGCTCGCGTCACCGCTACACCTTACACCTGTCTACACCACGCTTTATCGACACTTTTCCGAGAGCAATTTCATGCCAAGACTCTGCCATACCATCATACTTTGCACCTGCTGACATTCCTCCACGGCTAATTACAGAAATTTCTAGAAAATTGCGAAAACTTACCGTGGGCCTCAGACATCTAACACTTGCCTCATCAGTGAATGTATAGACAGATGCATCGGTTTCACCGTATGCGTCTCGTGCGGCTTTCGTCTTGCCTTGGCATCAAGTCATTTTGGTGGTTTTGTTTACTAAACAAGTGGACACCAGCATCCACGGAACTAGCGACAACCACAAAGGCAGTGCACTATATTGGGAAGAGCCTCATCAAGAATAGACATTATTTAGTGACGCGAAGTCAGCTTTGTAGATACTTAGAGTCGTAATTAAGGATAGCTCTTCCAGGGTATTGACTCTTCAGACTGCCGAGCTATACACTCTAGCGGAAGGGAACGGCCACGACATTATATTTCAGTGGGTTCCCAGTCACTGTGGTGCACGCGGCAATGAACTGGCGGGTGTCGAAGCGAAGAAGGCACTCGAAAAACCAAATCCGCTGCTTGCGATTCCTTTTTGAAGAGCGGACACCAACCGCCTTCTCTCAAGTGTCATCCTAACAGAGACAGAAAAGCACTAAGACAATCCGGATAATCACCACAGACTACTCGAAAGATTGGACCCCAGCATGAAATTTTAAACTACCACCCAAAATTCAACGCAGCTATGCCAGCCTTCTGAACAGAATTAGGCTGGTGATGGCGTTTACGCGCGGGTACGCGCACCCCATGCGACGCGCCGAGCCACCACTGTGAACTGTGCAATTTGAAAGTGACGATAGGTTATGCGCTATGTGACTGCCCTCAGTACGTGGAAGAGCGTCAAAAGTTGAGCAATGTTCTTACGTGCCTCGGTACCCCACCTCTGTCGGAAGACGGTGTTTTAGGCCCTTGGACAGACGTTAAATGGAGTTTTAAGGCTATCCAGGCTTCACTTGACATTTTTTAAAAAGCATGGACCTGGAGTGTAGGCTTTAAGTTGTCCAAACAGCTTAATATATGCTTTACATCTTTCCTCATCATCGTCGCCCACAATGCTCCTTTTTCTTCCATCTTTCTTTTTCTCTTCCCCTTCCCCCAACGCAGAGTAGCCTGCAAGAGGAATGTACCTCAGGCCGACCTCGACGTATTTCGTATCACTAAACCTTTGTCCATCACTTCTTCTCTGTCATTGTAATGGGAAGCCACGTTTACTGGAATATGAGCCATTGGTTAAAGGGGTAGGAGCCATTCATGGTGTTGACGGACACATTCATTAAAAGAGGTGATACGCGCATGTGCGTACGTGCCTATATCGTCACGATGACCGCAGATCAGGATAGTAAATGTGTTCGTGCCTTTGTTCGAAATTTTGTGTCACCTCTGTGTCGTGCGCTAAACCACTTCGCTGGTCATTCACCTTCCCAGAGTGGAATGGCTCATAACTTTTTCCCTTTGGTGTGTGATGTGATATTACTTTTTACTGATTCACTTTCCATTCCCATTTTATTTTGCAGCACCTGGCCAGCGAAAAGTTGTGTGCAGCCTGCCTCAAAGCCCAGGAGTTTGCTACTTCGTGTTGTATCGCTTCTTTTTCGATCCCAAAAGGAATAATTGTTTTCTGATTAAAGGAAAGAGTTGTGGCAAAAACGACAACGCTTTCGTTTCGCATGAAGACTGCATGAAAAGATGTAGCCGTAAGTGAAAGTTTTTATATGCAGTCTAATTTCGCGGACACCACGAAAAGCCCCTGTATAAATGTTTCACCCACCTGTGCAATATCACAGGTAATGCAATGCGGTTTGTGTTAAACTAAGAATTGGGTGTTACCGTTTTGTTTCTCGTTAATGAGTACCAGAGACCATAAGAAAATGGTTCATGAGAGGCGCTTAAATTGTTAGCAAAGAGTAATAATGGTCATTGCAGAAATTTTTCAATAACAATTTTTAGGTGGCTCTCGGAATGCATGGCTTCCAACCATACATGGTGCGTGATAACAGAAAAACAAGAACACTGATACTCGATTTCTCAAGGTAGAAAAAAAAAGTTCAAATAACCAACGCTTTTTTGCGTAGCTTATAATTAGGTTATATTGTTTAATTTATTATTCTACTACAAGTTGGCTTCATTTGCTCGGTTTTTATCTACAACAGCAAAAATATTGCTTTCTAATCTTTGGTACACTCATCTCCTCTCCTGAAAAATGTTTGTGTCCCGGTTCTCATATTTGTTTGATATTATGTATTCCCTATTTATTCAGTGAATATCTCCTTCACCTGCCTTCTACGCGCTAAAGCAGGCTGTATGACTGCACATTTTGGTGGTGTACAACGTATTTGCACCCATTAAGCAATTTTAAAAAAGATTTGTAATGTGGTAAACTAATGGAACAGGTTTATACGACACTTTGAGAATGCAGAAATTAAGAGAATGTATCTTGTAGTCGATATCAAATTGAACTAGTCTCTTTCTAATATTAAGTGGGTACAGAGTTTATTAAATAAGTACAGAGAAAAGTGTGACAATGTAGATGTGACCCCACGTTAGCATCCTTCAACGTCACCGTCACTCCACCACCCCACTTCTCATTTTCGTAACGCTCGGATAAGAATGGGAGCAATTCAGACTTGTGTAAATATAGCCTGGGTTGCAGGTGATCCTAATTTCACCAGGCTGCTTGCATGGAATCGTACGCTGGTTTACATTGAGAAGGCATTACCATACTGCCAACCTGGTACATTTATTTTCACTTATCGCTCTCGGTTAAAACCGCTTAACGGACAGATTTGTCGGCGCCTATTTTTCATATTTTTTGCTAGTTTGAACCAAAACCGCTTAAGTTCATAGACATACTCTATCGCCCAAAACGATTGCACAACAGGGTATGCTTTAAGATGTTTTTTTTTTAATTCATGTGTGAATTGTGACGAAGTCCGTACTCAATATATTAATAAATCCGAGGGCACCTAAGCGGTTCTTATGAGTAATGAATGCGAAAGCATTATTGTCAAATGGAATGCCGCTGAGCTGCCGTTTGAGTTTTCCGCTGCCATTGCCGTACCACAGCGGTACGTACTACACGAACCAGCGAGGAGCAGCAGCCTGCGGTGCCAACGCCGCATACCACCGACGTCCTGTGCGACGAGAGACCGAGTAAGCAGCAGGGGCCACCAACGGCGGCCGACGAGCGCAGCAGTTAAGGACCTATTTACGCTCGAGCCGCCCATCGACGAAAGCCGCACCGCACGCGTGCAGTCGCGCGGAAAATTGCACATAGCGAACACTTGCACACAAATTTCCGTTCACACTGCCTACACAGTGTAAACCGTTCACATTGTAAAGCGAAATTTGTGCAGAAGTGTTCGACATGTGCACTTTTTCGTGCGACCGCACGCGTGCGGTGCGGCTTGCGGCGATGGGCGGCTCGAGCGTAAATGGGCCCTAAGCCGAGAAGGCGCGAGACAGAGAGATACGGACCCCTACGCCGGCTCTGGAGAGCGAGAATGTTGCAACAGCACGTGCGAGTCACGTGACTACTCCTGCCCCCTCCCCCTATGACGTATCCGTATCGCCCCGCGGAATGGCGTTGCTGGGTCGTCTCTGTCGAGACGCGCTGTTGCCATGGCGTCGCGGTCATGCGCTCTCCCCTCCCGCAACACCCTTTTGCCCGCTCTGCTCCGTGGAGTCACCCTCGTGACGTGGCGTCGCAGCCGATGGGAATTTAGGCGCCATTTCGCAGCTACAGACGCCGACTTTTCAGCTCAATGGGTCATTTCATGCTTTGGTATCAATATCCGCTAGGCATCGAAGTGACCGATCAAAAAAGTACTCGCCTTCAATATGAGCGATAAGAAGAGAGGAAAGCCAACAGAATAGTTCCTTGTTAGTTGCAACTATCAAAAGCAAACTTATAATGACCCACGGTAAAATATTAGGAAACCAACGGAATAACATTTTTATTTCACTTGTATAGAAGTCGCTGCTTGCCCCCAAAGGTGATACATCGATTCCGATAGTGCTGCAAGTGTCACTGTGCTGTGCGATGACGGTATTCGTGACAGTGACCGATTGTGATTGTGTGTCTCTGCTCCTTTCTTTCCTTACCTCTACTTTGTTACCACTTTACCTACACTTCCCCTCTCTTCCTCGCATAGGGTAGCAAACCGGATCTTTTTCTCTGGTTGACCTCCATCCCTTTCCCCTTTCCTCTCTCTCTCTCTCTCTGTCTATGTCTTTCTGAAGATTATTAAAACTGATGCAACCCCAAAATACACAACAACTGGGCAATTTGTTTTAGTTATCACACAGTTTACAAAAAATGCAAAGCTATATAAGTACTACATCTTGGACTGGGTGTTTCGCACAATTTGAAAGCGGCGCGCAGAACACAAAGGCAAGTGAAGAAAGCAATAGAATAACAAGGTGCTGCGCTTTGAAGTACTTTTGCTGTGTCTTACTTGTATTCTCAAGCGCAATTTTCAGTTAAATAATAATGTTGAACGCTTGGCCAGTTCACCTTAACTTTATAGGCTACCGGACTATCAAAATATTAGCGCAGTATTTGAGAACTTTAACTTTACTACGCTTCTTCATATTTTGTTAATCAAAAGTTAAACCATAGTTCTGGTCTTGCAATACAAATTGCTGCAGTCATTTCTACGGCCACGTTTTGTTAACTCGAGCCATGGAATACTAAAACCTTTCTTTACTCTTTATTACTTCAAACTTCGCAAGATTGGTGTCACCTTCCTTCCGACATTGCTTCCATTACAGACAACACCCTTTTTAAATCTGCCTTAGCTAACATTGTATAATTAGGAGTTACCATGCCTTGCCATGCTTTGTCATAATATTGTATACTATGTATTATTCTCTGCCCCCTCCCCTCTGTAATGCTTTGGCCTTGAGGGTAAATGAATGACTAAATAACTAAATAAATAAATAAATAAATAATAATGCCCGCTGTTCCGGTTGTACTGGAAACACCGTCTTTATTGATACACAATGTTTATTGCTCCTTCAGCTAAAGTTTTTTACACTTTCTTTCTCTCCACTTTAGATCCCAAAACGCCGAAACCCTGTTTCAATTGTGGCAGCAAAAATAAAGGCCAGCAAACTAAAGGCCCTTATGGAGTGAAGGGCTGATGACGACGCTAATGGAGAATTTTTTGTCACGTTGACCTTATGCACAACATGTTACAATTGGACTGAGTATTGATAGCGACTGGACCGGGAAATAGGATTGGACCGGGAAACTTGGCGACTGTCTACGTTGTCAGTGCGCTTTGTTTCAATCCTTAAGCTGTGCATTAATACACAAATAGTACTGACAGACATCTTTGAGGTTATAAATAAAATTGGCGGAATAAATACAAGTGCATGAATCCAAGACGAGCGAAGCTTTCTTTCATGTTTACTGCAATATTTTGAATTCTCCTTCTTCTCCACTTCTACCTATCTTTACGCTGGCTGCTCATTTCGTAATCTGCGCCAATTTCGTTCCCATCACATCTCTACTCACACTCGGCTCTTTCTGTTGCCGACTCTTTCGTTTATTTGTAGCCTACTTCTTCAATTTTCTGTTGGCAACTTTTTCTCCTTTTATTGCTCGATCTTCCTGTCTATCCGTGTTCTACTCACTCGCCCATTTGACCAAGTCTGATTCTCCAAGACTGATCACATACCCATTGGCAAGTGCCTAGTCCCACGTGTCCAGTTGCACGTAGCCAGTGACCCAAGTTTTATGCTCGATAAGCAATCAGCCACCAGCCAACAGCCAAGAACCAAAAACCAGTTCCTGTAAAGTGAAAGGTAACATGCAATGGGAGCGTCACTTTAAAACTGTGTCACACGCTTGGCGCGCATAAAAGAAAAAGAGACTTAGCAACCACACGTGACTACGAAATTCTATATTTCAATTCGATGCTAAAATCGCTCTCAAAATCTTCGCGGCCTCACCAACATTGCCATGATCTATTGACAGAGAGGATATATCGTTTTCGTCACGTAGCCATAAAGCTCGGTATCGAAACATTGCCAATAACTAAAGGATAAGATCTGCAATGCCCTCATTTCATTTACTGCTGTCATGTGCGGCAGGTAAACCAATCGCAGGATGGCAAGAAAATATGGCTTCAGTACATTTTAAAAGTTACCGACAATCGAACTATGCTGTCCCAAGCGTATGACAAGCTTTATTGGTTACTTAAGTTGTTGCCAATCCTTGAACGAAAATTACTCAGTGGCATTAGAGGTAACGAAATTGAAATATATGTAATATGAGCGAGTATGTGTAATATGAGCGAGTTGTGTGTGTCAACCTGTGAAACGTTCCAAGTGGATCCGCCCTTCGTACTACCCGACTAGAATTTATAAATTGCAATGTGTTCCAAAAGGTAATTAGTTAAAACGATTAGTTATTTAATTAGTTCATTATGAATTTAATTTTTTGTGTACGTAAGTACGTAATGTCGGCCCCTTCGGGTAGACCAGCTCATGTACTAGAATTTTGCCACAGGTCATATTTAAATATTTGGGAAACGGTTCGCTAAAACACGCAGTGTCCATATATACATATATATATTTCCCTGTGTGTTCTTGTTTCTTTGAGTTCATATCAGAATAGGTCACTGTCACCGCATACTGTCACCGCACACCACAGTAACACTTGCAGCACTATCAGCATCTGTTCAGACTTTCTTTCTTTGTCCCTACCTTGTTACCACTTTACCTCCCCCTCCCCCTCTCTCCCCAGCGTAGGGTAGCAAACCGGATCTTTTTCACTGGTTAACCTCCCTGCCTTTCCCCTTTCCTCTCTCTCTCTCTCTTTGAGTTCATATTCTGTACGTTATCGCGTTTCTGGCTTTGTTTTTTTCATTACCCACTTTCATGCTACGCTTTATATGAAATGGCAAAGTATCCATCAAGCAGCAATTAAATTGTGGTGCCAGCGCACCAGCGGTGTTGAAGATAACAAAGTCGGTCAGGCACGTGGCACAGAACACGCTCCGTGGTCGACCACACGCTCGCCATCTTTCCTGCTCTTAAGCCGCCGATAATCGCGCCCATGTTCCACCATGGCTAAGCGTTTTCCCGCCATAAGCACAGTGGCCCATTTCCATGGCCACCACATAATCGGTGATCACAGGCGCCCGACCTACGTGCACCAATAAGAACCAACTCTCCGCAACCTGCAACCGAGCCCCACCTAAACCCATGGACCAGCCGGAAAAATGGCGCTTTCCAAAGATAGAAGCACATTAGTTTGAGCTTGTTGGCAAAACATGCTTTAAAGTTCGATTAGTAGAGCAAGGACACCACAAGGGACAGAAGAGAGAACCGAGCGCAAAGCTACACAGCCCCATGGTGTCTGCAGCTGTTTCCGCACCATCCACGCCATCCTGCCTTTGTGGTTTGTGCCAGTGGAGATGCTGCTGTACGTGAATCGCTTGTCTTCGCAGCTCTGACGATACGTCCTTTTCAAATGAAAGATTCCCCGCTGACATTTTCTCGGTTTCACTTTCCTTCATCTAGTGAAAACATGTACATTGATCTTATGAGCACTTTCTCCGAGTCCATCGGCGTACCATCCCACCAGAGAAGTAGCATGCGGCTTCACCTCGGACGATTCATACCTCCGAAGGAGCCGCTGAACGAGCACGATTTCTCCATCACAAGCAAATGGTGAGCAATGCGTAAGGGCTAATGTCTCTTCAGTGGTTCAGACACTAGTGGAGTTATTACGGTGAATTTCTTGTGTCATTCATCGCATGAGTACTCACAACCTTCTGCTCTACTTCTGGCACCATCAAGTCCTCACTTGGTCCGCCCACAGCTTCTCAGTAACGTCAGCCATACATGCAAGCCCCTGCGCGCCACCGCGTTTAGATGCACTCGACTGGAACCGCATGGTTTCACATGTCGACACCGTGGCAATGCTACAGCTGCTAAAAGGCTCTTTGCAGATGTTGGTGCTCGCACCGATGCGGATTTTTCCCATGACATTCCGCGGAAACAATGGAGCGAGACTGGTCCGCCAGCTGTGGCGTCTACTGCACCTCTTCGCTGAGCCAGCGCACTTTCCATGCCTCCTCCTTTCTTGCGATTTCGCTCACAATGCATCTGCAATGTCTTAGTTCGAGCACCCCAAAGACATTGATTGGGTTGGGGATCGTTCAAAAAGGTGCTTCTTCGTCTCATGCGACTAAGCAAAGAAAACATGCCGCTGTTAAGATTTTCGCTATCACTACATCAACCGAGTCTCCCACGGGTGCCTTACCACGTCATCACGAGCTTCCCACTTCGGTCGCAACACTAGCTGGCTCTAAGATAGACGACGCTGCGATGTGCTTTAGCAAGGCCGAGATCGTCCACCTCGACCCTTCTCCTCTGACCAGCTCAAATGCAGGCGACGACATTGTAGCTGCTGCGTTCCATGTGGCATTCTTAAGCCACCGGAAAGCCGCCGGATTCCATGTCCGGAAAGGCGAAGTAGAAACGCTGTCCGGTTTCTATAGTTGCTTTCCTCTGAAGTGTCTTGTGGCTTATCCTACCACAGCGCAACAGCACCCAAGAAAGCCCCAACTACAGCTTACAACCCGACTGGAATCGTCTTTGCCTCTTTATGTTGCAGCAATCATTGCGACCACCTTTGTCAAGCTACCGCAGCTCTGCGTTGAGCTGCGATTGTGCCGGCCTGTCCGTCCCAAGCCAGACAGGCCACCACAATAGTGCGGACCCCACGCCATGGCTATTCTGACCCATAATGCACCTATGAGCCATCGATTGTAAATTTTTCTTCATAACAGTACAAAATGCGCGCATTTTTGTAACGTCTTGTAACATATGTTCCATCTTGTTCGAATTCTCAAGTTCGCGCGAACCTCGAGTTAGAGCTAGGCAGCGGTGTCTAACTGCGAGTCGGCCTAGTTGGAACATATTCATATTGATACTTTTTGTGCGCAAACAAACAGGGACGAAGAATAGGGGCAACACAAGGACGAGCGCTTAAAGCGCTCGTCGCTGTGTTGCCCCTATTCTTCGTCCCTGTTTGTTTGCGCACAAAAAGTATCAGCGGTGTCTGTAGTGCACTACTCTAGCGGAGACGAAGAGGACGAATTGAGCACGGCGCACGTCACAGAAAAAGTTAAGTAATTTTGCCCATTTACAGTGTCCAAAGTTGTACTTGTTGTTGTCTTGTACTTGTTGTTGTCGTGAAGTTGTCTTAAAGTTGTACTTTCTCAGGGCTGGCCTGCAGCCCTCCCCTCAGCGCCCAATCAAGGGATACCATGTGCACGTTTTCGTATTGTGGCGCTCGTCTTTATTCGTCCTAAAAAAGTCGCAGCTTCACCCGAAAGGCGAAGCATCGATTGCGATAGCTAATTAATGGGCAGCTAGCTATACGAAGTAAGGATAGTATTTTTATCGGCTGTATAAACTTGTAAACATAGGCATGCTAACTAAATTAACAAACATGCGGTCACGCGCGCGCAAGTAAGCATGAATACATTTCACTCGATGACCGCAGGAACTCGCTGTCACATCACTGCAGTGTGGAAACGCGGAAGCAGCGGCGAGCGAATTGACCTTCACGCAGTCTGTCCCATCAAGTGAACTTCATCGCGAAAACACAGCGCAGCGTGGCCTCTGTACCCGTCGCACATGGCTTTCAAGATAACGCGACCCGGCCGGGCGCGCGCTGCCGCCCAGGCCGCGCGGAGTAAAAGGCCCCCGCCCCCCTCCGTTCCCTACACCCGAACCCTTGACCGCGACGGAAGGCGGTGCGCTTCTTCCCTGCTTTCTTTCGTTGCGCGCGCGAGATTGAGCCACGATCGCCGGCTCACCCCCGCACGTTTTCCCTCCCATGTACAGGATACGGCGCGCAGCGACGATCTTATCATCATCAGCATCATCATCATCATCATCATCATCATCATCATCAGCCTGGTTACGCCCACTGCAGGGCAAAGGCTTCTCGCATATTTCTCCAACAACCATGTACTAATTGTGGTCATGTACTAATTGTGGCCATGCCGTCCCTGCAAACTTCTTAATCTCATCCGCCCACCTAACTTTCTGCCTACCCCTTATCTTATCTATCCCCCTTATCCCCACGATCTTATCGCCCTTGGAATTTGTGCGGCTCCTCACGGCGACGCCAACGCCGAAGTATTAAATGCGCCTGAATAGTGTCCATATAATGGCTATCCCAATAAAAGACATTTTATAATCACGGTTTCGACAAACATGCTTTAAGTTTTCACGTGGTGGACATTGTTCCCTGGGGAGCCTCCTCCCTTGAAAACCGCCGCAGTGATGTTTGCGCAGTCGTGGTCATACTTTTAGCAGCGTTAAAGCAATTTTTCTAAGTATTTTTACATGTTCTGTTTTATTCAGTTCTTCCTGAACACATATACGGATTTGGCACTAAATCCAATTTCCTAATACCAACCTCTTCACTAATCCTCCGGAATGGGTGTGCGCTATCATAGATGGAAGCAGTGATAGGAACTGCGCGACAAGATGGGACAAAATGAAAGAAGGAGACAGACGGACATCTGTCCTGTTCCTTATTTGCGTCAACTCTTGTCAGGTAATTTGTATCAGTGCACCTGTACCGACTACCCCAGCTATCAAAACTGCTATCATAAAAGCGAACCGGAACTAAGCATTTCACAGGGCCTGCCTGTCGCCCCCATCTGTTCCCCATCTCTCGAGAAGTTGTGACGATCGAGCATTTCTTTTTCTTGTTCTCTCACAGTTTTCTATGCCTAAGCAAAATACTTTCGAAGCTCCGTTTAGATGAATTGGCCTACTTTTCTCCATACAAGACATCTTTTAGGGATGTTCGTGGAACCGTAGACAATTTTTCAGCTGCTTCAAGAAGATTTCCCTAATGAATTATTGCAGTATATTTCATTCGTTTCTTCCGAACATTTCTATTACACCGAAGCTTTCTTTACCTCTTCCAGCTACTTTCCCGCTGCTACTAGATGCATCTTGCGAAACAGCTTTTGCCGAATGCGAGGGCCACACCACCGTCGTGACGGGTTTCCCGTCGTACTATTATCTCTCCTCCTCGCTGCTGACTAGTGTTGCCCAGTTGGCCTGTACGAGGCATAGTGCAAATAAAGAACAGATAGAGTGCGAACCGGGGCGCCGCGATTGTATGGTACATAAAATACATAGTGCAAACCGACACGTGATACTTTGCATAATAAATTGAGCCATGGTACCATGCGTAGTGCAAACACCGGGTTTTGTGAGAATTGAGACTATCCATGATACCAAGTGATGTAGTGCAAGAACACCAGATATACTGTGAATTAAGATTAAGAGGGAGTGTGGTACTGGACGTAGCGTAAGGAAACACCAGGCATAATGTGAATCAAGGCACCTTACGGTCGTAGACAAAGTGCCAACAAACGCGGAATATAAAGTGAATGAGGGCAGCCTGATTAACCAGTGCCGGACAAAGCGTTAACACCTCATAAAATAAGAATTCAGGAATTCCATGGTAGCTGATATAGTATAAACAAACACTAAAAATAGTGCGAATTACCGTGGCCGAAGTTACCGTTACTGGACGGAATTAGGGTGGACCCCAGCGGCAACTCATGCGCGTTCGCGCATACGTAATCTCGAACAATGATATGGCATCGTTGTTTCACCACCTTCGTCTTTTCACTGCCTTCATGCCATTGTTATCATTACTTCTGTACCATGTCCGCGCCATCGTTCCACCGTTTTCACTGTTTCGCTGTGACTGCATTGTCACAACATCATCACGCAGCCGTCTTTGTGCAGTCGTCATTGAGTCGTGATAAATCTGTCATCGTCCTTTGTTTGCCATTATGTCCTTTTCGTCATCGCGTCGTGATAGCTGCGAGCTGTCGTGGTCGTTCTATCATGGCAATTTTGTAGTAGTGACAGGGGTGTCTTCACCTCGTTTCGACACGCATTTGTCGTGGTGTCATTGTTATCAAACAGTCGTCTTTACACCATTGTCGCCATACCTTCGTCGTTGTCATTTTCTTCGTCACATCATCGCCGTTATGACATCACCGCCATACCATCGGCATCAGTGCGTCACCACGAGAGTGTCGTCTCTCCAGCTTCCTCACTTACGAGTCAGGACCAAATGGGCGTCATGTGGTGGACGTCACACCATCGTCGTCATACCATCGTCGACACTTCGGCCAAGTCATTGCATGGTCGTCATATCACCATCATTTCACCAACGTCGCCAATCCAACGTCCAGATCCCCTTGTCATCAGGCCGCCGTGTCGGCTTTGGGGTGATTTCATCGCGGTAATTTTGTTGTAGCGATTCCAGTGTCGTCTTGCATTTTGTCGTCACTGAGTCTTCGTCAGACCGCTATCTTCATGTCGTTGAAGTTGTTTCATGTTCGTCACTCCTTCATCGTGATGCGTGTCATGTTCGTGAGAGAGCGCAACACGTTTATGTTGAGAGATGTGGTTCCCAGTGGACGTCTCCACCTGGGTTATATGTCTACTTTTAAATGGCCGCTAAGCAACAACAACGCTACTCCCAAACCTCTATGAAAGCTCCGCCTAAACTGATATCCAATGGGTGTGGGATCAGCCGATTTTTTTTTGTCTCCATTTCTTCAGCACATGCTTTCTCGCTGCATGCCATATTTTGTTTTACGTTAGTTCCGGCGTAACGTTCACAGGCACCAAATAGTACTCATTATTGCTGCTTTAAAATTCAATTCCTAAACAGAGGCAGTATAGTTTGTCCTGTCGCCCCACAACATTTGCACCCGCAGTCTAGGCCGCATAATTTTACAAGTGTGACCTCTACTGCAGCTATGAATGCTTGGGTAACGTCGTTTCTGTCGCACCGCAACACTGCCTGAAGAAGGATTCGTTCCCTGGGGCAGTTTTCCATCTTTACCACAAAAACCGAAAGAGCATCCTTCCGATAACCTCTGTTATCCTGCTTTGACTGACCTGACCAATACGTTAATCTTATCCAAAGACATATGCGCAAGCCTGAATATCCACTAAGCTGCCTACATTTACCTGAAAAACCGTCGCGCAAAAGTCCAGCCCACAATGGCGTTCTAACGCCAAGCTACAATCTCGCAATGCTTTTGGAACCTGTGTTGAAAACTCCGCAAAGCAGTGTCAATTGTTCACTGAGCCGCACCTGCAGACACGAATGCTTTACGAATGTTGGTTTGATTTGTTACTTTATATATTCGCGTGTACAGAGGCAAGAAACACCTGGAAGTACGGTCCTCAGAAAGGACTCCTAGCTATATTCTCTGGACATAATAACAGCTAAAATCTTTGCCTTTCTGCCTCGAACCAGGCTGTGCTGCTTGCATAGCAGTGTAGCACAAGAACGGAAATGAAGCATTTCAGCAGCTGCCTGCTGCTTCTTGCCTGCGCGACACATGGTAAGTTATCGTTCTTTGCATTACCTTACTAAGCTATTGACAAACAAGCAATATTTAGTAAAGTATACGCATACTTTTCTCTTCGTTTGCTTGATTTTTCACTATTCCTTCGCTGAAATATGAACAGCTTTTTTTTTCACCTTTTGATGCCGGCTCAGTAATAATTGAAGACGGCGTGAATTCCGGCAAATTGGTAACTCAGAACAAGCTTTAGACACATATTGCTAAAGGGCATTGTCGGTGAGACTTCGTAATGGTGTAGCCCATTGGGAATGAAAAAACAGGGACCCTGAAACAAGCTCGCTGTGCCTAACTAGGGCTATTTACCCCCACAATTGAAAACGCGTTTGTACTGACACAATTGTTGCCAGATATTTAAAAAAAGTTTTTTTCTGGCTTTTTTTATTGGGAGGCTGTTTCATGAGCATGTTTATGGTGAGCATGTTTTTGAGTTAACAAATGGTAAAATTAATATTTTTTTGATGATGGTACAGTTTCTTGCTTTTTCTGACAAAAAAGAGCGCGTGCAAGGTGGTATTACTACATGTGTAGTAACACTTTGAGTAGTGTCTGAAACGATCAGGCTTTGGGCAATCGATATAGTACTCACATCTTTACCACTACATTTGGCAGCAGGTTTTGGTCTGGGACAAAATATTTTCTTCTAAATAGTCGATGGAAAATATCGTGCGATTCGGACTAAGGCAAGTTAACTTGTATATTTTACGTCACATTTTACGTATTATACGTATGTTGCACGTCGTAATATGCGCACGTTATATTATACGCAAACATTGCCCTTTAACAGGATAACACGATTTTGCGAAGCAGGAAATTAAGCAAATTGTTTTGAGTTCCGCGTGCACTACATTAACGACGCCACAAGTTGTCGATAGACTGTTGTGTCATAATCGCAGCGTATGAAGGTGAGCAGAGACAGCTCGTTTGCGCCTTTCTCTTCTGCTCCCTATGTTTGTTGAAGCACACAAACCTGTCGTTTATTTCTGGGATATTATCAATGGTGTCAGACAAGGTAACCCTGACAGATTTCGTTTACCATGGTATATTTTGAGTACACCTCAGAATGAGTGTATCGATATCATGACATCTAAACAAAAAAACAAGAAAAAAACACATCTTGGAATCATGACCAAACATGAAAGCTGTATGTAAAACAATGGTTTGCAAAGGAACACACCGGGTAGCTCATCCTTGTTCGTCTCCTTAGAAGCAACCAGTAATATGTCCCTCCTTTACCGCGGGTTACTGTGTCGCGTCAACCTGCAGACGTCTCTTCTGCCTAGTCAAATGCTATGCCTAAATAGAACGACAGTAGCCCTGACAACCTACGGCTTCTGGCAAGCGCATTGCAACAGTTTCGTGAAATTGTGTTGCACAAGGCAGACACTTGTATTATGCAAAAAACAACAACGTCATCGAAAGGGAATTCAGGGCCTGCAACTTGCATCAAACATAACCTTGTTCCGGGCTCTGAGGTCATTTTACATTAACATGCTGCACATTTTGCCTGTGCAATCCATTGCCGTATCTGCAATGGGTTGTCAGCTGTCAACAAGTATGAGGTTCTTGTAGGTGCTATTACTAAAAATGTTCCGTTGTAGCATGAGTATTTTGGAGCACTAATACGGCAGTTTATATCACCACTCCTGCGTAGCGCCGCTTATAAAAACGAGCCATTAGCATAGCTGTTCAATGTTGAGATATGACGTACATGGCTCATAAGCACTCAGCCGCAAAAACATTTGCCGTAGTAAAACTCTTGCTTGGGCTAGTTGGTTCATGCTTGAAGTAGTAAAGGCAAGGCGCAGAAGACCGGGACTCAAGAAGAAGAACACAAAGACAGGACCGGAGCCGCTCGAGACTGGCAAGGTGAGACGGCGATCAGGTTGACGCACAAAATGGCAGGATTGGTGCGAAAGCTTTGTTGACAGAAATGGCCCAGTGTAGAAGAAATATGCTCAAGTAAAACTCTTGCTTGGGCTAGTGGTTCATGCTTGAAGTAGTAAAGGGCATATTTGAGCATATTTGAGTCCTGGTCTTCTGCGCCTTGCCTTTACTACTTCAAGCATGAACCAACTAGTCCAAACAAGAGCTTTACTTGAGCATATTTCTTCTACACTGGGCCATTTTTGTCAACAAAGCTTTCACACCGATCCTGCCATATTGTGCGTCAACCTGATCGCCGTGTCAGCTTGCCAGTCTCTAGTGGCGCCGGCCCTGTCATTTGTGTTCTTCTTCTTGAGTCCTGGTCTTCTGCGCCTTGCCTTTACTACATTTGCCATGCTGTCAGTGCATGATGTTGCAGCATGGTCGCACTACCGCGAAGCATGCCATGAGTATTGTAACAATTTTAATTGAATAACTTACTTGACCGAGATACTGTCACTCTATTGTGCAAAGCAGTATTAGGAGAATAACGTTAGTTATGCTAGACATGTGTCACTGCATTTCAACGTAGTAGTCAGATAAGAAGGAATGTATAAAGTATATCATCAGAAGAGGGAAAATCAATGCGTTCGTCGCGTAAAAATATTCAAAGAATTTATCACACAAAACGGTAGCACAGGGTGTTCTAAACGCTCCACAAATGTCCAAAAGTATCCCATCAAGCAGGGCCTTTAACGATTGAAAATTCATTCGAAAAGTGAGGGTGGCAGAGGAAGGGGGGGGCTTTAAACTTGCTTTCCCCCACAAACTCCCGGGCAACCGAACGAAAACAGCTGCCATCGTTGCCGGCACAAGTGACCTTGATTCATACATTAAGCACTGAACAATAGGTCAACTGCTAATCATCTTTTTACATGTGTTGTCTGGAGCCTCACCAGTTGTTGCCCGAGTTTACTACGTTGTGTATTTACAGGACGTTTAGAAGTCTACACCTCAGAATAAAATAGCGGGCCTACTGTAATGTGTGCCGTGGGCCGAGAGTGTTCGAGAAAAGAGCGTGCTCGAGTGTTCGAAAGTGTTCGAGAGAAGACCGAAACCATTGGTGCTGTTTATTAGGTCTCTTTTTGTCGTTTAGGTTCCGGTTGAGTACCAATCGAACAACTTGTTTACGCCTTACCTGAAGCGAGGGAACTCACATGTTTCATGAAGTGGTCCCTAACCATTGCCCCAGTGAGCCCAGGACGACTTCGATGCATACCGGCACCTCTGTATTTATTTTCCTCTGGCTACAGTAAGGATTCATTCGGTGCAGCCGCTGTAGTTTCTAAGGACATTGTTACGATGCGAGAATTCTAGCGCTACAGGACAAAAGTCCATTGTGATAGCACGGATAGCAAGCACATGCACTTGCGTGGCCGCTTGTGACTGCATTACAGCGGGCCGCCTGCAACTGATGTCTGGCCCCGTTTGAAGCACCACGTGCGAGGCTTTAGCAGCTGCCTTACTGTATTTGAAGCCTAAAACCAGATTACAGCCACAGTAAAGAAATATAAGCTTTATTCAACATCAATCACGCGCAGATGATGCTAAGAAAAGACCGCCTCTATGAGCAGACCACTGAAATAATTTTCTGTGAGCTTATCGCAATAATTGGAGAACGCTTACAGTCAGTTCGCCAATTCACTAGTAAATTCACTGTAAACCGCTATTCGCTGACGACTGAGTTGTTTATAATACCATAGAATCTTCCAGTGACCACGTTAAATTGCAATGCAGCCTTGAAAACATTGTCAAATGATGTCATGACTGGAAAATGGTTATAAAGTCCAGTAAATCAGCAAGCATATCTATTACAAAAAAAAGAAGATTGTGAAAGCTCTTTGTAGCATGCACGGCAACAAGCTTCAAAGGGTTGATGGGCGCAAATATTTGACTTTGCTATTTAGAAGCGACCTAAGCTGGAATAGACATGTAGATGATATGAGTAGTAAGGGGAATGATGCGCTTTAGCGTTTAAGGCCAGATATACACAGAGCTACCCTTGAAGTTTAAAACTTGGCCTATAGAACACTGGTCAGACCTATTACTGAGTACTTCAAAATTGTCTGCAATCCTTTGACAGAGAAAACTGTAAGAAACTAGGAATTATTGGAGGGTAGCTTCTCGATTCATCTTCAACAAATATGGTCTTCTTCACTCTCCTTAAAAACTATGCCATCTTCCTAGACTGTCCGATTTAGAATTAAGGACTAAGTATGATAGGTTGAAATTCATGTTCCTTATTGTCCATAATGAAATAAATATTAATAGGACGAACAATTTTGAAAGATATACTAATGAATCTTCTAGACACCACCACAGCATGTATATTCCCCCAGCACTAATCCGTAATGATACATTTAAATATAGCTTCTTTCATAGAACAATAAAAGATTGGAGCGTGCTTCCCGATTTCATAGTTCAGTCTTCTTTTAATAATTTTCTAAACAATATAAATGCTTTTGCTTATTCCGAGAGGGCGGTGCGTTAATTATCTGTGATTTTTATTATGATGCAGTTATTATTATCTGTATATGCTTTTGTTATTTTTACATGCCTCAAGCGACATTGACTATTTTTTCTGCTTTCTTTATTTCAATCGATTTGCGCTGAAGTTTTTGTTTTACCCTGCATTCAGACGTTTGTGATATGGATCCCCGAACTCTGTCTAAATCAGATGTGTTGGCGCAACTTGTTCTATTTTATTCTTTTTCCCCTCCTGTAATGGTCCTATAAGGCTGCCAGTATCAATAAAACAGAAATAGAAGAACGAATTATTGTCCTGCATGAAATACGTTTGCACTGTAGCCAACAAATATCTCTCTTTTTTTTTCAGATTATGCACGCACTTACGGAAGCAAAATCATGCTAATTCCGCGGCCAGAGAGGTGCCTGAAGCCACCGGTTCTTGGCATATGCCGGCCATTCAACAAAGTATACTATTTCGATTATGACTCATACAAGTGCAGAAAACTAAAATGGGGCATTTGCATTGGAGGCAGCAACCACTTCCCTACGCAAGATCAGTGTCTAGAGACCTGTATACGTGAGTGCAAATTCTTCTTGCAATTCGGCGTCTGCAGAAGTTTTTTTTTTTTTTCGTGTCAATGAGAGCCTTGGTAAGTGCGCTTTCTCGAGTCACTTGAAACGCAAACTTTAAAAAAATGCGCTGAACGTGGTGCTTCTTTCTTACGGTACTGATGCATATTTCAAACGTCTCTAAACCTAGTGGGCTGCCACGCTACGCTATAGCTAGCATCCGTCACAGTCGCGCAACAGCGTAGTGCATAGCGTATTTAAACCTCGCAACTTTCCTGTTAACGCGCACTCATCATTTCAAATTCCAGGAAGTGAGGAATCGAAGAAGATTTGTGTGTTTTCCTGACGCGAAGTCCAAGCTCATCCAGCAATCGGTGTTGTCGGCGTAATGAAGAAACATGATGGAGGACGCTTAAGAGGAAGCTTTAGATCGGGCTCAACTCCAACGCGGCCTATTAAAATACATGTGAAACCCATAAACACATTTTCTGAGATAACTCATGGAGCTATTTTAAAGAAATTTGTTGAATTTCAGAGGCAAAGTTAAGTTGTAGTGAATATTAGAAGCGAAATTTTGATTTAGGACCAGAATCTGTTACAAGAATTTTGAAAAAAGAATGGAAACTTTGAAAATATAGAAGCACGAAATTTACTAATGGTAGCTCTGCATCAGAAACACTTATTACGGTTCTGCATACGGAATCCATTACATCACTGAAAGCGGACAAATTCGTTTTGTAATTTATACCTTACGTGAATTTGTGAGGTTGTGAACGAGGGTTATGCAAAAGCTGTATTCTCGTATTGCTATTTTTTTAGATTCATGTATACCATAACAATTTTTTCCGCTTTAGATGTAGTATTACATGCAATTCACAGAATTGTGCTATCATTTCTCATTCCTGAGTTATGTAGTTGTAAACATGATAGTTTCGTTTTCTGAAAACTTTCGGTATTTGCCAATTTTACTATGAAATGACGAGCTATGTCGAAAATTACAAAATAGCTGCCACTAGATCTTAAGTTTTTCTTTTATATGCAATAAACCTCGCCAAACTTGGTGCAGTGGTTGCCGAGAAAAACGAATTCTAATTTTACACGAATTTAGATAGCAGCACCCGAGCTAAAGCCTTCCTCTCAAGCTTCGCCTTTAAGAGTGGAACGCGAGTACTT
Organism: Dermacentor albipictus; assembly: GCF_038994185.2. Taxonomy (NCBI): domain Eukaryota; kingdom Metazoa; phylum Arthropoda; class Arachnida; order Ixodida; family Ixodidae; genus Dermacentor; species Dermacentor albipictus. The sequence continues at coordinate 40,464,380 of NC_091827.1, read as the reverse complement.
ACTGCTTCTCACGCTTCCTGGCGACTGCAGTGTATGTAACGGTGATGTTTACCGGGAAACGCTGACCGCGAACGCTATGCCTGTAGGATGGCTTTCTGGTAGTAACGCCACCTTTTGCGTGGGCCGCGATGCGGTGGAGGCGAGTGCCATCTGGAGGTATTGCGAGAATCCGGGCCCGCCACACCGTGGCCTCCGAGATACCCTCGCACCGGCGCGCGCAATTGGCGAACGTCGTGGCCGGACTATGTAGGGTAGAAACGCTGCGAAAGGGGTTTCTTTAAGTTTTCGAGCAACAGAATTATGTTTTCTGGCATACTAGTGTATTTGCATGCTGCGTCGAATTCTCAAACATTTCGACCCTTCTTGTGCCACCATAGTGCTTATGGTAATTGTTGGAGAGCGCTCCAAACTAATTCAAAGTTCACGCTGAGTTTGCTAGCAGCAAAAGAGAGCATTCGCACAATACCTACTCAGACAAAAGGACTTGCACTGCTATATTTCTTTGGCCACTGCCAAAGAGGAAGAACCTATCGCAGGGTCACAGCGAAGATATCAAGCCCTATTTTTTAAAATTCTACATGAACCATGTCAGACTGAAATTTTCAACGTTTGTTACACGTAGATACAATTTTTTCTAATACCTGCGTTTGGATACTATGTTGCGATAACAATAAATAGAGAACCAATAGGCCAACTAGGCTGAAAATTTGACGCTGCATAACGCTTGCTTTACCGGCGCAACCTAATTGTGTTATATGGTCCCGATTTTTGTAATAAATAAATGAAGCGCCACTCTTAAAATAAATTGAGGAATATATTTCTAACGTTACACCACCTGTATTCTAGTCTACTATACAGATTGCGAAAGGAAAAACAGTCGCATGCCAGTAATAGCACGCCCGAAGGTTTAAACAACAACAGAAACCCTTTTGGACGTGTATATTTTCATTACATTCACTCCGCTTTGCAGAATTTTGACAAGCCTATTTGCTCTAATTTATCTGAGAAGATTGTAGCTTGTTTGAAATGTCAAAAAAATACTTATTGGTGCCAGAGTCATTGCTTATTCTGATACTTATACCCAATTTCTTAGGTAAGAGGGCATTAGCCGTGCAATCACCGTTATGAAATTACACTTTTTTTCAGGAAGAGAAGGGAGAAAGTCGCGACGCTGCCTGGAAAAAGCTGAAACATGCAGCTGTACCCCACACATGCGGTCCTGGTATTTCGATGCTAAAAGTAACCACTGCAAAATGTTTAACCACACGGAATGCGCCGGCGGGAGCAACCGCTTCGAAACAGAAAAGAAGTGCATGGAACTTTGCCTGCGTAAGTACACACCACACGCATAGCGCGTACTCTTTGTATCAACTTTATCTTTTCACTACGCTTTCAGCTATTTTGTACCCATCCTAACCATTGATACCGTGGATGGTATATATGACTATAGTCCACTGAATGTCACAATTTAATCGGCCGCGCCATCCTCAGAGCAGCAAGCTTATGCACAACGTCGTGTAGCAGTGTGCCATGGCAAGTAACACGGCATTCGCATATGCGTTTTCATTCTGCTCTTTGTTTCATGAGTCTTTCTGTTTGAGGTAGCAGCATAACTCGTTTGGTTGTTACTGACAAAAAAACGCACCTAGCAGATGCCCCTACGCCATCACTGTTTTGTACATGTGGCTCGGGGCTGTGTTTCTGTTTGTAATTGGGCAAGCACTCATGGGAGCTGAGATCTCCGCTATTCGTGCTTTTAGCTAATGATTAATTTTTAAAACAACCGCTTATCAATGACTGCATGCAATGCTGACGGGACCACTACCTATTCTCATCGGCGTAAGCCACCCACGTATTCACACAGATTCCCCATAATTGTTTTACGTTGCAGGCATTGTAGCGGGCGAGAAGTTCAATTAGCAATCGCCCAGCCGTGTGATAGTCTTTTTAATCACTACAGTTGTTAGCAAGCACAGCAGTGGAGCCACAGGTAGAATGTGCTACCGAATAACACTGTAACAAAACACTCCCATTGTCCGCAAACACTAACGTAGCTGTAGGCTGCAACGAAACAATCTGCATATGAGCGACCATTGTCTATGACGACCATGGGCTTTAGATAAGAGCAACTGTTTTAATATGAGAAAACACCCTTAATCTCGAGTGCCTGAAGCATTTGGCAAGGAATTCGACGAGCACGTAGCTTGTTATGAAACTCTTCAAATTACCCTAGAAGCAAAAGCAGTTAGTTGCATGCAATTTAGAGGCTCGGCTTCCTTATCTTACAAATAATACACCAACAGATGCAAGCACTGCAGAATACAAGAGAACCCAAAGATGCAAGACTCTCAATACTTATGTTCTTTTGACTTTTGCGATTCAGCTGAATGTATACCACGTGACCTACCGATTCACTACAATTTCTTAACTCGCTCTAGATAACACTTCTTTTTCTACAAAACACCACCAATGGGAGTCTTGCGGAGAAACCATTACGTGTGCTTAAGATTTTTGAAGCATTGTGTAAACGTGAGTGAAGAAATATTTTTGTAGAATAAAAATTCACAGGCGCTTATGAGTGTGTAATGCGAATGTGTTAGCTGTAGGCCTGGGTGTGGGTGGGCGTTACTACTCCTGATCTCAAGCTCGCAGGATCGCTTCAGCGCTCCAAGGTACCACTCCTTCTATACCATTTTAGTGCGAATATTGTTTAACGGTGTTCTCGTTTGAAGCACAAATCTATTCACTGATGCTCGAGCCCTCCCGAAATTTCCCAGCTTACATTGACGCAGCCGAAAGCACTGTAAATACAACAGCATGACCTTGATGACGTAAGGACAGTGTAATTACGAATAGCGCATTGACGACAATGGCCTGATAACGACTGTATGACAAGTACAGTGTGAAGAATGGCCTGATGACGATAGTGTGATGAAGACAAGATTACGAAAATCAGATGACGATGCTGAAACGACCATGATGGAGTCATGACGATCTGATAACGAATGCACGGGAGTGTATTACGACAAAACAATGACAACGATAGCATGACAACGCCAACATAATGATACCATAATAACGAGAGTATGGTAACAATGAAATGGCGAGAATTGTTGCGCAAGAATGGCAAATCGACGGACCGAAGCGAGTAAAAACACATGGGATGAAAAGCATTGGGTTTCCTATGTGTTTTTATGCCCTTCAGTCCACTCATTTGTTATTTTTGCGCAGAAACCCGACAATGTTTCACCCAGGCTCACCAAGTGCAGAATTTTTCTCGAATGAAAAAAAATGACGTCCTTGTACTAACAAAGACAGTATGATTGCGAAACTATGGCGATAACGGGTTGTAGTTAAGGGCACCACCACGATGGCGTGGCAATGGCTGTATGACAGACTTTTTCGCCATTAGGGTGAGACGATGACTGTTGGGCGATGACTGTTTGAGGGGAATGAGATGACTACGATGGCGTCAGATGGGGCGATGATGACTGTATGAGGGACGATGTCCTGAGTATGATGGCGTGACTATGACGGTGAGACTACGATAGCGTGAAGGCGATGGCATACATCCAGTGGCATTAAGATATGCTCCCTGGCAGATACTCATCATTACTGTAGAGTGCAATTTCACCGGGACCGGCCCGCCTCTGAGGATGGCCCCAACGGCGCTATGCTGAGCAGCAAGCTAAGAAAAATTTGAGCTTTACAATACATAAGTCTATACCGAGGACTATATGGTGAATCCATTTGAGCGAAGGGTGCTGTCAGGAAACGGCCGACAATAAATACATGCGCGGGCTGTTTATACGCGACGCAGCGGTTACTTCGGGAACAATCTTGAACTCCCGTCAAATTGAACGCACGCCGAAAAACCAGCCAATGAGCTTTCTTGCATTCAACCGTATCGGTATGCTGCTACCGAGGTGTGAAAAAAAGAACCTCCTGACTTGGGGATACTGAGGGGCATACCACGATCAGTGAGCCACCACAGGTTTGAAAGATAGGACAATAAAATAAAGCAGTAGGCTGAGAAGGGCACAATTCTTTCTTTGCTGCAGGCATCGTCCGTAGCCTTGAATCGTTCAGGCCGAATAAGCTCGCTTTTTATCTCCAATATTTATTACATAATTTACTTAGACGCACAGAAGCCTACGCTGATTCGGGAATATGGCGAGGGGTGGCCTTCACCAAGTCTTATGCTTTCCCAATCAGATGGGCCGACGATGCCTCGTGTGATGACTGCGGTAACGAGGAGACTCTTCAACACCTCCTCTTTGACTGTCCTCGCTGCAATTTACAGAGACGATCACTCGTAATCGCGATAGCGCGCTTTGACCGAAGACCTCTAACATAGGAACTTATATTAAAATGCCGCCATCACAAGCCATCGCAGCTGAGGGTGACGAGGGCACTGTTGCCGTTTTTAAAGGCAACAGAATTGGATAAGTGGCTGTAGCCTGAACAGATGTTTGTAGTGCTACAAGTGCTACTGTGCTGTGCGGAGGCAGTATGTGGTGACAGTGATGGACTGGGATTGTTTGCCTATGCTCCTTTCTTTCTTTATCTGTTTTCTTTATTTAACATTATCGCGCGGTTCTGCTCACGAACAAAGAAGGCTGACTTTGCTTCCAAAGCGCGCAAAGCAAGACTCACAACAACTACAGTAGGGCTATCACATAAACCACCCACTTCCATTTTTGTTAATGATCACCTCACAGCCGATAATAAGCGGCTTTTTGCGCAGGCGCTAGAGCTCAAGAAGTCTAAAGGATGGAAATTTCTATGGACCGATAACTGTGCCATTAAGGCAAGAAAGTCGGAAAACAGCCGTGTTCATCGCATATGTAGTGTAAATGATCTGTCAATCTTCAAATAAGTTCTTCCTTGCTTGCACTAACGTCTAATTCATAATGGCTGACTCAGTTTTTACTCTTGACGAACCCAAAGTTCTCATTGAGGAAAAACAACCCACTTTATCCTTAATACATTGGAACATCCGCAGTATTCGTAGGCATCACGATGATCTCATCGCTCTTCTTTGTAGTCTTGATCATGCGTTCTCTTTCGTATGCTTATCTGAAACGTGGTTATCATCGCATGACGGGAATCTATACGGTCTTTCAGGCTACACTCCTGAATATTGTCATCGTGAAGGTTATCGTAATGGCAGTTCGGCCATTTTAGTAAAATCTTCATTGTCATATAAACGTCGCCATGATCTTTTTTTTCGTCATTGCCTCTGTGAAACAGTATGGCTAGAAGTAGAGAGTAATAACCTGCAGCTGCCTACCAAACGTAACATCATAATTGCATGCATTTATCGTTCACCTTCTTCCTCTTACATCGAATTTTGTAAAGAATTTGAGCAGTTACTAAACACAGTCACTGATGAAAACAAGGATATTGTGATATGTGGCGACATTAACATCAACATTATCAGCCCTGACCGTCAATGTTGCTCTGAGTACTTACGTACTTATCTTAGCTGCGGTCTCTCCTCACAAATTACAGCTCCAGCGAGGTGTGAAATAGGCGGACCTAATGCCTTAATTGACCATGTACTGTCTAGCATACCTACTGATCTTAGCACAGCTGGAATAGTGGAATATGCCGTAACAGACCATTACCCTATATTTTTTTGCATAGGTTCCGTAACGCCTTCTCAAGATGCAAAACATGTCAGGACTTTCTTTGATTCTAATAAATTCATGGGTATGATTCGTGCAATTGACTGGGCTGACGTGCTTGAAGAGCAATGTGGCGAAAGGGCTTTTGAATCTTTTTTTTTGCAAAAATATCTGAGTGCTCTAACTTATGTACAAGTAACACTACGGTGACGCGGTGGTTTAGCTCGCCAAGAAAAGCCTTGGATTAGTGATTCTTTATTGCGGTGCATTAAAAAAAGAGATAATCTTCGTAAGAAACCTAAAGTCCAGCCATTCAATAATGCGTTGCGATTGCGCTTCCACACATATTCAAATGTTCTAACAGCCACTTTAAAAAATGTCAAGCGTAATTACTACGAAAATAAAATTAGAAAAATGGAAGTGATACTAGACGCAGCTGGCAGGTTATTGAAGAATTCTTAAACATCAGTACAACTAAAAATCGCATATCGTGTATGAACCACAATTCTGCTAATATTACTGACCCTCAAGACATAGCTAATGTTTTCAGTGACCATTTTAGTATTGCAGACGGTAGTCAGCATGATTCAACGTTGCTTAGTTTTCCGCGCTGTTCTCATTCATTTTACCTGTTCCCCACAACATCGCTGGAAGTATGTAACATTATCAATTCTCTTAAAACAACCGGTCCGGGCCTCGACTTGATACGTCACTCTAGCATTAAGCTTGTGTCTAACGAAATCTCACCTGCGTTAGCACATATAGTAAATAGACTATTTATAGATGGCATCTTTCCTAATCACCTCAAGACAGGCAAAATAATCCCAGTATTTAAAAAAGGTGACCATAAGTGCACGAGTAATTATCGTCCTATCTGCGTTTTGTCTTTCTTTAGTAAGGTCATAGAAAAACTTATACATAATCGCTTAACTAAATACTTATCCAAATTTAATCTTTTAACTCCTGATCAATTTGGTTTTCATGACAATTTTTCAACTGAATTAGCGCTTATTTCATTTACTGAGAGGGTCAAATTAGCCATCGATCAAGGCCTCTTAGTTGGTGCTCTCTATATTGATTTCACCAAGGCGTTTGATACAATTAACCATCGTATTCTTTTAAGTAAACTTGAATCATATGGCATTTCTGGGCCGCCTTTACAATTAATTCGCAACTACCTAATTGACCGACAATATATAGTCGAATTTAATGGTGTCTTGTCCTCATCAAAAACTGTAAATACAGGCGTCCCTCAGGGATCAATACTTGGGCCACTTTTATTTCTCATATTCATTAATGACTTGCCAGAAATATTAACACATGCGCACTGCCTTCTTTACGCTGATGACACCACTATTTTCACATCTGATAAAAATTTATTTGCATTGCAGGATAAACTTAACGCTGACCTAACGAATCTTCATTCATGGTGTTTAAAAAACAAGCTAACCATTAACCCATCTAAGACAACATTTATGGTATTCCATTCTTCAAAAACTTTGCACATTGACTCTGTTGTAGTGTCTCTAAATAATAATGTATTTGCAAGATCCACGTCTACTAAATTTCTTGGTGTAGTACTAGATGAAAACCTTAAGTTCCAGTGCCATATTCAATCACTTACTCAAAAAATCTCATTTGGTATTCCCATCATAATAAAAACTCGCTCTTTTTTTCAGCAAACCATTCTCATGTCTTTATATTACGCGTATCTGCACAGTCATCTCTCATACTGCCTGTCATCTTGGGGTAATACATCTACCACACATCTTCATCAGTTAGAAGTTTTGCAAAAGCAGGCATTACAATTAATTGCATTCCAATCGCATACATCTCCCTCTGCTCCAATATTCCGTTCCCTAAATGTTTTACCTTTACGCATGTTATTCAATCATAAGCTGTCGCTACTTATGTTTCGTCTTATAAATACCGAGTTTAATATTCCAGGTTTTAGTCACTCTAGCCTCATCAATTATAACAACACAAGATTTTCAGCACAACTCAATCTTCTTCTTCCAAAAGCAAGAACTAACTATTGGAAATTTACCGTCGCATTTTCAGGCATTTCTGTTTGGAATTCTATACCATCTGAAATGAAGACATCTACATTATTATCATTCAAGCGTAGAACGAAGGAGCATTTCATGAATACTTTATCTGACGCGTAGCATAATTTAACAAACCTAGAATTAATTAAATGTTGTTCGCTTTACCATTACATAATGTACTTTTCAATTACCGAGTTACTAAATCTTGCCTTAATTGATACTTCTCGTTGTTAGCTTTACGTGCCATTTATCTTCGTTTGAATTATTGCATGTTATTTTTAAGATTTCTTCAATTATTTTTCTTCTTTTTAACTCTGTGAATATACTTGTGATATTGTTAACAGATTTTTTTCTATCTTATCGTTTATTTCCGATGTAGAAACTGTATAATATATGACATGACTCACTGTTTGCCACGATTCTACTATCCCCTTTTCATGTTTTGTTAGGAGGTCCCCCCGACAGTTGTTACTTCGGGACCTCCGAATGTGTACTTATACCCATCTTGTATTTGTTTTATCAAAAAGAAAGATTGATTGATTGATTGATTGATTGATTGATTGATTGATTGATTGATTGATTGATTGATTGATTGATTGATTGATTGATTGATTGATTGATTGATTGATTGATTGACTTTATTATCACTTTACCTCCTCCTCCCCTCTCCCCCCAGCGTAGGGTAGCAAACCCGATCTTCCCCTCTGGTAAACCTCCCTGTCTTTCACCTTTCCTCTCTCTCCCTCTCTCTCTACTCAGAAGCATTGTGCTTACTAAGTAGACGTATAGCGGGAAAGCAATGCCTCTAATCAATTCTCCGATAAGGTTCAGAACATAGTATTACCGTGTTCCATTCTGGTGGCTCACATCTTGTTTGGTCTTTCGCTTAACCATGATATTCTGCGTTCCTTAAGCTGCACGTATTTTCTCTCAGAGAAATGGCCATTTTCCTTTTTTTTCAGCAATGACAAAACCAACAAAACGAAAAGCAGTCTGCAGTGAGGACCCAAAGCCCGGATGGTGGTGGTGCTGGTTCAAAAAGACCAAGTGGTACTTTGATGTGCAGGCAAACACCTGCCGTCAGTTTGAGGGCAGGGAATGTGGGACAGGCGCCAACGGATTTCCTACTTTCGAGGCCTGCATGGAGCGTTGCAGCTGTAAGTCTACGTTGTCTTGGCGCACCCTGAACCCATGAGCAAGCATAACCGTAACGCCAGCAGGGCTACTCGAAGGCAGTGCATGCGTGTGCATGCTTCAAAACATTTACACAGCTGTGAAATGTGACTAGGACCTGAAGTTGAGGCCCTAGTCACATTGAGAAAATGAAACATGGTTTTGAATCTTAAACATTATTTATAATTTGGAAAGCTGGTACAACACAAATAAACTTAACTAATTCAAGTTGATTTATCGTATACTAGTGTTCAGATTGGGCACAAAAAATGATACTACTAGTATCCAGCTTCTTCAGCTGCTTTTCTTTTTTGACGGTGTGAATATTTCAGCTATTCTTTGTATGTTCCACGTTCCGGCACATTTTATTCTTTCGCATGATACCCATATTTCAAAGCAATAACTTTTGTCACACAAGTTAGCTTCATTTATTTGTTGTTGGATACTTCTTTACGATACTTTTAACCAAAGTTATTTTCTCTATTACCGCTCTATGTGGCACCACTAGAGAAACAGTATAGCAACCTTAATAATAGTACGGCTGACAAGGCGCGAATGTGATACAAAACGTTCTTTCTTTTGGCCGTGCCTTCACTGCGTTCCTAAAGTACCTGTCCCTTTAAGTAATCAAAATGCGAGTGTTATTCTGCAACCTGCCGAGGGACGCAATTGCCCTCGTGCCAGTTTTCCCTGCTTAGAAAAACGCACCGCTCGTGTTAGTTCTAGTTGGCCAATTTACGTGTTTCTTGTATACATGTACTGCTTGTCGATTTCTTGGCGTAGTTTCAATGCTAGCAGCCCCACTGAAAGAAATACTGCAGCACTGTGCACACGACCGAAGTAACAATAGAAACAATGCATGCTTGCATGGTAGCGCGTCTACATACATAGAAACACTGTCAATCTTCAACGGAATATAAATAAGCCACGTTGTTGTGTTGTGCAGCTTTAGGGAGCACGAAGAGTGGGTTCTAGGTTTAGAAGAAAGGGCGGCCTCATTTCTCTTAGTGTTAATCCTGTGCTCCAGTCTCCTTGGGTAGCTATAATTCTGTCAGTCAAAACAATTTTTTTCATGCAATACTCATTGTCCGCTTTTATTTCACAACGCAAGAACATACCAGGATATGAGTATTGCAGTTCTATGGCGCTTCTCTTAGTAGCATAGAAAGTTAAAGCTATTTATTATTAGGGCTTTTTCTACATGCCTACATTTCTAGAAACAAAGAAGAGATCTGTGGCAGCCGCATCAATGTTGTTGTGTCATTTGTTTTTCTCTCCTTCAGATACGGGCTGCCAAAGATGCAAAAATGGACTGCCGTATTATTACCCGAATGGCACGTCCCCCTGCGAAACGGTGCCGAAGTAGCCGGATAACAGCGGCTACTATTGTGAGGAACATGAAGAGCAAAAGCTGAAGTGATGCACAAAAAAAACAAGACTTCACATGTCGCCGATTCTCAAAGTTGTTCCCTACTGCAAAAACCTAACAATCAAGAGGCTTTCGTATGAATAGTGTAAGCTGTGTCCAAGACCGCTCCTGCACCACACTAAGCAATAAAATAAAATGAATATAGGCATGCATCGTTGAACAGTTCAACGGCCTTCAACCGCGCACACTGTCTTTTCCTGCCTTAGTTCGTGTGTACTAAACATTCGTCACTGAATTATTCGGGACTAGTCGAAGTTCATGTTCCATCTCACCGACTGCCAAGATATATGTTTTGCGGACCTGTGCAACAGTTCCAAAAAACCTCGTTCATATATTAGGCACGGAAGACAGCCCATAAAATCACATGATAAAGAGATGTTGTACTTAATATTTTAGTAGGCAAAATTTGTTTTTCACCAGACAGACACCCCATGTTGAGTAAATTAAAGATTTGCAACTTCCTTTTACGGGTTCTTTTTAATTCAGAGTACTTTAATTCAGATTCAAAGTAGCAGATTGGTCGTTATGATGATCAGTGCTCTAATGAGCTACTGTGTGCTGAATAAGAAGATAATAGAAGCAAAATAAATATGGAGGATGATGATTTGAGTGCAAGAATGAAAATAGTGGTCATTAACGCTCAGCAGAAAAATTTAGCCACTATATTTATTCGGCATTAAGGACATCGTGAAGAACGAGGGTGCTCAAGGAGGCACGTACGATAAATGATAAGCTTCAGCCAACTCATTCTGAAGGAAAGGCACTTCAATACGCTTATGACGGACACAAAGCCGCTTTAAATACGTCACGAGAAATGCAGACACTGAGAACAACCCTCCAGAGGTGTCAACCGCTAATAAAAGAATCCTACGCAACACGACGGCAAATACAACAAATATTGCTGCTGCAGCACTGTTACATGTACGCGGAAAGGTGCATGACTAGCTTTCTCCAATAGAAGATATTTATTTATCCAACAAGCACACTGCTGATAAAAACGCAAGTAAGGTCTATGCTGTTTGAATGTGCATTCTTGTGAAGGTCTAGCATACAGAAAAACATTTACTCTTTGCGAACTGAACGCAACGACTATTGTTCCTTCTCACGAGGGAAACTTATCTCTTTATGTGGCTTTAACTGGAATAGTTCTAAAACAGAGGCTGTGCAATGTTACGCCACCGTGCCTCAAAGACTATCGCGCTTTGCAAATCGTATTGAAGGCAGCGGCTGAGAATGAGACTCCTAAGCGGCTTTATTCTACTCTTCCACATTGACAATGCACATGATAGGTTGTAGTTACACTGTAATATTTCCCAATTGGTTTCTAGAGGTACTTCCACTATTATTCTATTGAGTCATTCGAACGGTATCCTCATTTTTCATATCAGTGAATTTGATATCGTTTACTGCACACAGCAGCTATTGAGATGTTCATAAGCAAGGTGAGAATAGGATAGCTTATGTTAGGGCGATCTTTTAAGACACACCATCCCGTATCACAAAAGTTTAACAGGATGAAGAAAGAAAGAAGTTTGGAATGGGTCGGTGTATGTTTAGAAAATGGAGTTTTGCGACGACGAAGGAACTTTTCAGAGAGGTGTTACGAGACATGGAAAGAAGGTAGGAATGGCTATGATTCAGCTTCTGGAAATCTACACTTCAGGGAACGGTTCAGGAAGTGGTATTACTTTAGTTATTAATTTGCAACCAGCATCAAACATCGCTCGCAAACGTTGTTTTCCTCAACCACGTGTGGATGCAATCCTCAATTGTGATGCCTAGTAATACCACTGTCAACCAGTCTACCATCCTGTATAGAGGAAAGACTCTAGGGAATTGTTCGTATCTATCCAAGCATACTTCATTTTATAAGTAAAATAATTTAATCAATCAACCTAGATGACTGCTGCTAACATTGCCTAGTGGCGTCAGCAATAAGAAGTGTCCGGAGGAATTAGTGTTACGCTCTGCTGCGCAACATAGCATCGGAAATACTATGGAAAGTCCTCTGTGTCGTCCAAAGAAATTTAATTATGGGTTTTAAGGGCTAAAACCACGATCGGATTAGGAGGCACGCCATAGTGGGGAACTCCTGAAGTATGCACCGCCGGAGGTTCTTTAACGTATACCCAAATCTAAGTACACAGGTGTTTTCGCATTTCGCTTCCATCGAAAGATGGCCGCCGTGGGCGGGATTCGAATCGGTGATCTCGTGCTTAGCAGCCCAACACTATAGCCACTAAGCAACCACGGAAGGTTCTATCGTCCGATTGGCCGCAGTCTGCACAGTGCGGGTAAGGCGTACACCTAGGCTAGTATGAACAAGCTGGAGCGTGCGAATGTGGAAGACGTCTTCATTCGAAAGTGCACCACGGGTGGGTCAACCTCTTCATAAAGTGCCACCGCAAAATTCACAATAATCCCCCTTTCTCGTAGTATGTAAGAACACAAAATCATCATCACCATCAGTCGTTGATTGCGCTGTTCTCATGCTTCCAAATAAGGATTCCGAAAATGGCATCAACAGCCTCCTTCTTAAGTAGGAATATTTTCGGTACTTCCACTTTCGCGAGGCTTGATACCGTCGCGCGTGCTAGGGAACAGTCAACATATCGGCACATGTGCTCTTTCATATTTTAAAGAGCATCATTACTGCTGCCGTTCTACGTCGAAAATGCGCATGTTGTACCACTATTTTGTGTCACAATAACGTGCGACTGATGGTATCTACAGTACAGAGTGACGTACTCGTCTTATCACGTTTCACGGTCCTTGGTACGTAAGGTAGCATATCGCATGCCCTGCTTTGAAAGCTAGCCGCATGTAGTTGATGGCATTCTATCTTATACAAACCGCCGACCGTAGTAAGCATACTTTCCACCGAGCACCTGCCTTTATTTTCTTTGTTCGGCGCAAGATCGCCTGAAATAAAGGTTCTTAAATTTATTTCGTCGATCGCTGTCTTCGTGCGTACAGTTCCTGTCCACAGCTGTCTGTACCGCGGGAGCGGCTCACTTCCGGGTCCTTGACGCCGCCTACCGCATAAAAGGGAAATAATGTTGTGCCTTCTGAGCATGCGCTCAGAGATGGACCGGGCTACACAGCCCGCACTCATAGTTTGAGTGGGCATTGCAGTAATACCAGCTTCAGCATATTGCCTAAACTCCTTTCTTGCACAGATCCTGGATTTGTTCGCTCACATCACCGTTCCTGTCTTGACGGTGGCGCATCTTGCATTGGACAAGCACGTGGCAATCACCGGCAGTGTGCTGTGGTACAGCCCTATCGCCCAAGCGCGAGATCGTCATGGGTCCTCTGCGCACGTAGCTCCTACTCCGGTGCTTCTGCACACCCTCGTTGATGCTCCTAACGTTGCCCCCTCCCCCCGCTCCCCCAGTGAATGACGTTGTCCAATTGGTGACGTCAAGCGTCCGCTGCATGAAGATTCCGTCACTCGAGCGACCCAGCAGTGGGCAATGCAGCAGCAGCTTCAGCATGTTACCAAAATGCCTCTTCTTGCTTGCACTGGTATGTTACGTCAACAATTCGTAATTCATTCGATGCGATGATTGTTTCCTGCCGCTGCTGTGTTGCGCCCGTGGTTGTTTTCGCGCTAGCATTATCGGCAATTACTCCTATTTTACCACTTGCCTTAGTAGTTTCCTCCTGAGCGGTGACAGTGAAGCTTAATCCCGGCCACAGGAAAACAGTGTCCTCAGAATGCTCTCTTAACGCTCTCGAGACGTTGGCTGTAGCGGCAACTTCAAGTTGTGATAACCCTTCCCTTGTACAAGTTCTCTCAAATTCAGTTGCCGTCAGAAAAGTATGCCACAAGGCATATCTGAAATATCAAACGCTGTCAAAACTCGTTTCGACGCCTTGTAATTGTGTGTGGCTTTGCTCACGAACTCATGTTCACAGGTGCCCAGAGAGCGAGCCTGTGATCAGCTTCGTTCTGACTGGGCCTGCTTAAACCGCACTGTCACCCGCCATGGTTGCTGAGTGGCTGTGGGGTTGGGCTGCTGAGCGCGAGGTCGCGGGATCGAATCCCGGCCATGGGGGCCGCACTTCGATGGGGGCGCTTTAGGAGCTTTAGGTGCACGTTAAGGATTCCCAGGTGGTCGAAATTTTCGGAGCCTTCCACTACGGCGTGTCTCATAATCAGAAAGTGGTTTTGGCACGTAAAACCCCATATTTGAAAAAAAAAACGCACTGTGGATGCACTAAGTTCTAAATATGAGGATCTGCGAAAACCGTGCTTGAAGAAATAACATCAATCTACGTGGAATATTTGAAGACAAACACGAGAATTACGACACAATGCATTCCAATATCGAGTTGTCCAACAAACTTTCCGTTGAGTATCCGCGTACCGAGCGTTTCCATAGGTTAGGGAGGACGCGCACAGGGCGTCCTCGTCCTATCATGCTAATGTTGTTTGACTTCAGCGATAAGCACGTGCTGCTAAAAAAATTCCGCTTCGAAACTTTCCGAACATTTTTTTTTTCTTTCAGAGTGCGTGCAGTTTATAAAACGATACGGGACGGTTCGGTTTGGCAACAAAATAACGATGCAGTTGTTAAGGTAAGGTTTGAGCGTTTGTTCATTTATATCATTTCTAAATTGGGGCGACGCAACCACGTGCGCAACCAGTCCGAGCCGTTTCGCTTTCGCCGGGGAAGGAAGGGGGAAGGAAGGGGGGGGGGGAAGCGGTTTGGCGAGCTGCGCCGGTTTCGTGTCTGTCCAGTTCAGTCTTGGGAAGCGGATGTGACGTCCACGCATTGTTCGTTTCCCCGAGAGACCGGCTGCCTTCGACTAGTGGCGGTGAGGAGTTGCCCGTGAAAGGGCTCGCCGTCGGGGCACCTATCCAGCCGCTAGAAGCCGCCCGAGCCTAGGCATCCGATAGCGACGATAAGAAGATCTCGAGCTCAGGGAGCGAGGGGCCGAAGCAATCCGGCCCCGCTACCTGTGCTTTACTTAACCCTGACCAAGGTCAGGTGCACGCAGCACAAGCTTCCTTTACCCCCATTTTCCGGTAGGAGAATGGTTGGTAATGTTTATATACATAAAGCGTATCGCGCAATTGACATCCGCATTAAAGATATAGTCAAACTTTGATTACCTTCACGTGAAGTGATGCATGGTGTAGACGCTATGAAATCGCCCATCATCGAGAACCTGAATCGCCATCGTGTCGAAAGCAATATGTCACCAAAAACATTGTACCTAACGTTCTGTACATAAAAAAGTAGATATTTATTGCGTAGACAATGATTCAAAAGTCAATATCTCTATTATTATTGCTAAATATGCCACCTTTCTTCTTCAATATAGTCGCATTAAAATACACACAAAACATTACAGTAAAACATGTTTTTCAGGATGCCAGGCTACAAATGCGCGAAAAAAAATCTTTCCATTGGTCGTTTCGAGTTACGATTCCACCCCTACCACGAAAGCGTCATCTCGATGCAGAACGAAAACATTTTTTTTAACGAAACTTTTACCGAGGCCTTTCGTGCAACGTTTCCACCTATCCTGATTTATCAGAATGTATTCAGCGACCGTGTAGCTTTAAATCTGGAATGTTTCGCACAAAATGAACTAGTTGCCTTTACACGTGTCTATAGTGACAACAGCGAAATGTGCTTTGTTCAACAAGTATCACTTCGATACACTAGCTTTCATTGCAGACGCACGCTAAAACCATGTTTTAAAAATGGAACGACTTGTCGCTGGGCGGTTTGAAAGAGTTCTTGTGAAACAATGCTGCCGACGTAATGGGTGCAAGGTCACACGACCTTGTCTAGGGGAAGGCTCTTTCCAACTCGTTGCATGAAAATGCAGAACAATGAAGCCGTCAAGCAGCGTACTCGTCCTCCTTGTCTCCTTAACGTATGTGCACGGTACGTTCTTTTACTGCCCACACTACAGACGTATTTATGTGTGCTATACGCGTTACGGCCACTGTTACATGTTCTCTGCTCTGCCATGATACCAAGAAAGCCGTGGCGCACTTGCGCTCGTCCTTTGCGGTGGGCTTGTAGACTTGGACGCGGGTATCTGCAAATAGCTGCGCCCAGGCCGCCCGAGGTGGACGAAATTCGCCCTTGCTACGTGCTCTTCGTCGTGGCAGGGAGAAATGTTCGTATGAGGGAATGCTTAGCCTCCTCTCGTTATGTTTACAAAGTATTAGATAATGCTTTCTGGTTGTTGTCAGTACCACCTGTTCTTTTATGACGCCGATGGCCTGAGAAAAGCCCCGTCCAACAGTTATTCCGTTTTAATTTCTGCTTACGAGATGGCGCCTCTGTATTCGGCGTTTCTCATGCCACAGAATGCGCTAATAGGCTTAATCTCGATTACATCACCAATTTCGTTATGCCGCCGCCGAAGCATGCGGCGCAACCAGGGTATACGGTAACACGTGAGTCTCGTGGAATATCTAGCGCATTCCGGCCCACGCGCTGTGGTCCTGAAGTATTGCACGTCGCGGTAATGTAACGAATAATCAAAGCATAGAGTAATCTGCAAAGTCGATCGTCTCTCTTACAAAGCGTGCGCCAAGCCTTTTTTTTTCATTACTCTACACACAATTCTGTCTTTTGGGTTTAAAAGCGAAGCTTTCTTTGCAACACACCCCCCCCCCTCCCCTGGTGTTCTCGTGACCATGGCTGCTGCGTGCACTTGGTGGGAGGGGGAGGGGGGCGCTGCTCTTTTGTCGAACAGCTCATATTTCCAAAACAATATGATCACATCCCGGATAGTAGGATCGAGCTGTGGTCCTCCAGCACAACAGTCGGCGTATATATCCAACAGTCGGTATATATCCCCATTGAAAGGCCAACTAGATCTTTCAGATGATCGCACAATGTCTCACATTGCGTAGGACGGGCGTGTGAGAGCAGGTGAGCGCACTCCAGTTGCCATTATGCTGAAAACGCAAGAATGGAATTGGCAAGTTTATAGCATAGTACATCCCCCCACATAAATTGCAAAATTACCTCCTTTTACAAAATAAATCTCCAAGAACGGTCCTAAACGAGGGATAAAGCTGTTATATTTGTTGACAGAAATCAGCCTTCCTGTGATATTTTATCGTAAGCGAAAAAAAGAAAGACTGAACCAAAATGTGAGACGCGCAAAAGGTAACAGCACCACAGATGTGCTACCCGCCCTGCTTTGCTTGGTGGCTATGGTGTTGGGCTGAGAAGCACAAGGTCGCGGGATCGAGTCCCGGCCGCATTTTGATGGGGGCGAAATGAGAAAACACCCGCGTACATAGAACCCCAGGTGGCGCAAATTATTTCCGAGTACTCCCACTACGGCGTGCCTCACAATGGGATCGTGGTTTTGCCACGTAAAACTCCATAATTTTAACAGATGTGCTCTTACCACATTACCAAGCATAACATGGGGAAAAAAGGCAGAACGAAAACCGACACATTGAAGCGCGAACGTTCTGAGGAACATTGCACACGAGTTAGCAGTAGTTTAACTCAGAGATGTAACTGTAACCATTCATCGCTGGATAATACCAATCACATGACGCCTCCGTGTTCACGTGAACATCTGCATTGTGTACCTTATACAGCGTGGTTGGGAAAGGAAAGTTGTTCACCGAACTACTGAAGATTACAGACAACATAAATATCGTAATAATAGCTTCGTGTAACTGCAGCGCTATACGTAAGTGAGCTAAAGATTTCTAGTGTTCTCGAAATCACATTAGCTTTAGCTGGCTCTTCTCATGCACGTTCAAAAAATAACTGATGCGACTACTGAACACTGAAAACAATTACGTGCCATGCATGTCGACGTTTTTCTTTTAGACCTTTTGTTGTTGTACTCTTTTCTTGTTTCCCATGTCGAAGGAATTTAGCCAATCTCCGCCAAGCACATCCGTAGAATAATCTGTGTAGCTTGTTTCTTAGTTATGATATTAAAATTATCATGTTGTGAAGCATCTGCCTCGCTGGGAGGCGGGCGCCGAGAACACTAAGATTTTGTTTTGCATTGTGTAAATATTGTAATATATTTTTCATAGCCGAGAACTGAATTTACATAGTCACATAATTTGATATGCGTTGTGTATCCTGCCACATTTCTAATTCCGCAATCAGTTTCATAATTATATCTAGATCGTAGAAAAGATAGCTTTTTTCTGGTGCAAGGATTGTGCTAGAAGCTGAACCGGTTTACCAGGTAGGTAGATTCTATTTCTGGTATATTTTAGAGGCAGTACATCTGAGCAATTTGTTTTTGCTTTCACCTGCGCGAAAGGCAAAGCTCCATGCTCTGCTACTTGGCGGTAACTAATTACGTGCACTTTTTTCCGTGCGAACGCAGATATGACGTTGGCCGGATTTTTTTCTTTTGGAAAGAAAAAGGCTCCAGTAAGTTGTTCCAAGCCACCGTATCTTGGCCGTTGTGACAGGACAAATCGTGGTTGGTATTTCGACCCGACAGTAGGGTGGTGCAAGATGTTTAACTACGGTACTTGTGGTGGTGGCCGCAACAACTTTCTGACTGAAACGCAGTGCCTGGAATACTGCCTGCGTGAGTAGAAATCATGTTGCCACTCCTTGAACGTTCAATACGTTTTTTTTTTTTGCTTATAGTTGGTCGGGTTTGCTGTGATTGGGCTGAATGATCGGAATTACGAATCGTCAACCGCTGCCATGTCATGATGGTGCATGACAGTCTGCGCATCATGGCGCAGGCGCGGCGATGGCTTCATAAACTGACGCCAAATTCGATCACTGGGCAGGTAGACTGTGGCGGGCCAGTGCAGACAGTAGGTGTGCGTGACGTCTGCTGTATGCGCCGAGGCATTCGATAGCTGCAGATGTGGCGTTAACGTTTGCTTTGCGCTTTTTGCAGGATGTTTCTTCCTTTGTTACATTGTTTATAAATTATCGCTTTGTTCTTGGGAAGGTTGATTCGTGATTGTGAAAATGTCGACTTGCTGCACCGAGACCCTCGAAACGAAGCAAGCGCGCTTTAGGCTCAAATTCTATTCGCTTCACGAAACGCCTCAGACTGTGAGATGATGAACTCGTGATTTATTGAGCCCGAAAAAAAAAATGAAAATGTTCTGCGAGCGACTCTAGCAGCTCTAGCACGGAGTCCGCCCCCCGTGATGAGTGTCTGATGACATATTGAGACAACCTTGTCCGAAAAGATACGACACGGGTACGATTCGGTCGCGCACCAGATACATTCAATATATTTTTGTGATTGTAGTAGCACATGCCCAGGTGCACAAGTTGGCATGGAAGAAGTTCATTGAAGAGCGGCATATTCTCGCCGGCACATACCCGATTCACCCGAGTAGCAGTCACTGTAGTCAAAGTGTTTTATTGAAGTGTTGTCCCTAACCAGTGAGCCAAGTTGGCTTGAAAAACATTCCCAAGCTTAAGAGCGGTGCATATCAATCTGTCCCGTAACCAGTAACCCGAAGTTGGGCGGACGGTTAGGTTGAACCTGGTTTCCTCCGAACAGCTGCCCGACATTCTACCTATTAAACCATGAACTACACGTGCACATAAGCTGAATTGAACTAGGTTTGATACGAGAAGACACAGGGCCAAACATACCACACACTGGCAGAAGTCCCCAAATGATGCAGATCGCATTTAAATAACTGGAAGCAACCATGACGTGAAATCTGTCTAATTTTAATCGGACTAGTATTTTTAGGAAATTTGACACACTTTCCGGGCTCACACTTGCTGTCTCTTCGCAATCATGTTCACGCCAACTGGGGTTGTTGGGCTGTCCGTATTCTAAAGGGTGGCGCATCGGGCTGCCGTGATGAGAGAACAGGTTTCGAAACCAACAGCCGGGCCAACTTTGGTCGCTTAGTATGTAGCGATGAGTACGCGTCGAACCGCTCTTCAATGAACCTCTGTTACGTCCACTTGAGTCCCTCTTTGGAGGTAGTGGTTGTGTGCCGCCCTTGAATGGATCTATTTGGCTCCAGCTTGGGCAACTGGGTGCTTACCGGTGCATTTGTCCACCTCCTTAACGACAAAAAGAAAGAGAGATCCTCTAAACGTTCTTCCCTGATTGGTGGAATCAAACCTGTGATCCGCGATGCCGCCTCCAGGTGGCGCTACGTGCGCACCCAAAAGCGCGAAAAAGGGGCCCGGCTGCACACTCGCTTACGCATCGGCAACATGGTGCGCCTCAACATTGCTTCGACATTGCAGCGCCTTGTCCTGTCTGTATTCCTTCTTGTGGGCCGTCACTATTGGCGCTTCACCTATTGGAATGCTTCGACTATAATTGCCTTACCGTCGTCAATATTTATCCTGACATTAGGTTCTACCAGTGTATTTTTTGTCTGGTAGCGAAAAAACACCGACGCTTTGCGGTCGACTTCCTCTAGCACATCGACGACACTTCTTTTACGCCCCACTTCCCTTTCCACGGGCAGTGCTGTGAGTGAGTAACGGCGCTGCACTGATCTCTTCACCTTTCCTAAAAATCATTCACACACATCATCGACGTGCGACACCCGTACCGCCGCTGCTGGCGTTCGTAATCACTCCGACCTTGTGACACGCGTCCTCTCTACAAGGGCGCTGTTCCTTGCTACTGTGCAGCAGTTGTATCGCTCGACTGTGATTCTAATTGTTGCTATAACTTTCAATAATTTACGTTCTAGTGAAAGCGCTCATTTTTCCGTAAAATTTCCGATGGCCCGACATCAACTATGGTGCGTTTATAACGGTAATTTAATAATTTGCGTTGAAAAAAAAAGGGATTTTTAACTCGGCTTTGGCCAATGTCTGCTTTCATGTAAGGAAACAATTTTCGACCGTAATCATCGTTTCTGTCTCGACTTTCCAGAAAAACGGCAACCTAAGACCGTCTGCAGCCTCCCGCCTAAAACTAGGCAATGCTGGGGCAGCTCGCGACACTGGTACTTTGATCCCACGACAAACTCTTGCAAAATGTTGCAAGGCAAGCTTTGTGCCGACAACGCGAACGGCTTTTCGACTTGTGCAAAATGCTTGTACAGATGCAGCAGTAAGTGCAAAGGTTTTTCTTTCCTTGTTGCTCGACCCATGGATGTAGCTATGATTAAACATTGTTCTGTTGCTGTTCTTAGTGAATCCTGTAACATATATGATAACGGGAAACGATATCTTTTTTGGTAAGTACACCTAACATTGAATCTTTTATTTACCTCAGGTACCAAACCGGAGACCATCTGCCCAAGAAGCTCAATGCAAGGCCAGAACACTGTGCGGTTGCCAGGTCAGCAAACCCCACAGAAAGTCCCAATACTGAATACCCAACCATTCTGGCCCACTCAACAAGGACACTCAGAATCCACTAGCTGGCTGCCAGGTCGGCGAAACTCACAGGGAAGCCGAATGCCATCGATGCAACCAATTTGGCCTCCTCATCAAAGCCACTCAGGAAACAATAACTGGCCGCCGGGTTGGCAAAGCCCACAGGGAATCTCAATACCTAATCCGCAGCCAACTTGGTACCCTCCTCACGGGCGCTCAGAGAACAGCCACTTGTTTCCGGGGGGTCAAAACCCAAAGGAAACCAGAAATAACAATCGACAACCAAGCTTGCCCCCTGACCAAGGACGCTCTAAAGAATATAATACAAGCATGTATGCTTTTCTCAATTAAAGAGAATGTCCTCTGTGTCTTCCATGACAGTTTATAGAAATGTAAAGAGCTTGATTTTACAGGCACGATCTCTATTGGAATAAAGTATCAGAATAATCAAAAAATGTTTGTCAAGAAAAACAATATTATCTGTTCAAGGTGTTCTAGAAAATACAACAGCAATTTCACTGCAATATATGATTATGAACGTTTGATTGAAGTATATCTGAGCACTAGAGAGTGAAAAATGTATTTTGCAATAAAGGTATTTTTTCCTTGAGCTAGACTAGATTGCATCGACCAGTGACTGCGCGAATATTTCTCCCTACTTATCGTGCCACAGTTAACCATTTCAATATTTAAACTTGCTCGGAAGAAAATCGAGCGGCTGATAATGAAAACTAAATACTAAGTATGTACTTCCACGCTGCTAACATGACAGCCGCATATCTTGGTTATGCTGAACTTCGGGCACCCTGTCGCAATAATCTGATAGACAGCATTAAAAGCACCGGGCATCAAATAAGAGCAACGATTAGGTTATTGTGGAAAGCATAAAAGGCACTATGTACAAAATAGGTGATACTTACACGAAGGCACATCACATGGTGAGACAAAAAGCGAACACTAGTAGGGTATTTCATTATGAAAATTGACTTGGAGCCGCAACCTATACATGGCTTTGTATTCAAGCCTAAGTAATTCTAATTTTTGCAGATATTCTGTTGCATAATTGACGTCACGTGTGCTGATCTTACAAGTCCACGACTTCAAATAAGGTCTCTTTCCCGCACATGCTCTTTACCAAAGTGGAGAAATGAAATTTCTCACCAAATACCAAACACGTACATGCGCTTCTTGCTAGCTGGTGTATGAGTGTTGTGTTTTCAATTGAAACAATATTTCTCATAACCCCTGGAAATCTCGCAGAAATAGTCCTGTGTAGAAACAAAATAGTATGTTGCAGCTATTTAGGGCCACTAAATGCCGAGGCCATGAATGATTTTACAATTTATGTATCAGGGAAGGCTTTTTGCGTATCGCAATGACGAACCATGCGAAGGTTATACAAGCGTCGCTGGATACAATGTTGCTGCGTAAAGAATAAATAATTGTAAATGCGGCAAATTGTTATGACCAGAGTAGAAATCCAATGAACACACTGGCAACACTTTAGGAGTATACTTTCACCATCGAAAACAGTATTTAATGATGGCGGCAGAAATTGTCATAATTTGGCGGGCGGCATAACCACGCGATGACGGTGGCGACAGTGTACGACGATGGAGATGACGACGCCGCGTGACTAAACACGGCGTCGCGATAACAGAATCACGATACTGACACGATGGTGCGGAGAAAACGGGTAGACGTCTGTGCTCTCTTATCCACTTGGTTACTCCAGGGAGGCCAGACACACCTCAGACCATTCACAGTAAGATCGAGCATATTCCACACCCTCTGGAAGATTGGCGTAATCTACGCTGTGCTCGGCCAGCAAAGAAATGCGACCCAGCACCATCCTCATATATCGACCCCAGCATCTGAAACCTTCGGATACCACAAAGGCTTAACGGGACAGTAAGTGCGTCGTGTAAGACCGGTTGGCGTTTGATGACAAACCTGCCCCGTAAATCTGTTGTTGCTCAAAAGAGCGTGCCTTCGCATCCGTCGTGCGTCAAGCTGTAACCACTGCAACCAAAAATAACAGGGGAAGTAACCAAACTATTCGCTTGCAAATGCCGGCCTTAAGCGAATGCTATTCCCAGGAACCGAAAGTGAGAGGGATAAAAAAAAAGCTGCTAGCTGCGCGAGCTTTAAAGAGGTTCGGGGCACTCCGGATCGCGTTGGGTCCTGCTGCTGGGATTTTTCGCCGCAACGCTTCAATGCACACCGATTGCTGCAGGAGCGACGCTCCTGAAAGCCGCCTAATCTGATCCTCTCAGCAGGTTTCAAATCTTGGTCTTCGGGCCAACAGCCTATCTTATGTCATAATAGTGCACCGAATGAGTGAAAATGAAACAACGTGCCTAAGGTAATCTAGGCAGCGTTGCTGCTTCGACTCGGCTTTCAAAAAAATGTTTGCTGTGGCTTTTGCGCAAATTTTGACAATTGCGCTAAACTTGTAAGCATTCGGCGCTGCTTTTTCGGTGTACATTTAGCTGCCGATCTTTACATACTGCACAAAAGCAAAACGGGGGCGTGGCATGCCAGCTACATAGGGTTCGAAAAAGGTCATTTTTCCACCAAATGATTTTTCTTCCTCCGGTAAAGTGAGATCTCATATTTACTAGCGCAAGAGACGGACATCAAACTTTCTTTCTCAAAATTTTGCCTACCCCGATCTCTGAAACGTAGTTGTGCATACTAGCAAATCGCCTATCTCCGTACTAGACCTGGTAGCCGTGACCAAAACACGGTTACCCGTGGAAGTTACAACACTGTTGGCTCCAGTTTATTTCGCCCACGAATGTATCAGTCTGGGGAATGCTAAACCAGCATCATTAAGGTGCGATTCTTGGTCGGCTCGGATAATACTACGAATCGTATTGATTTTAATCTACCGATGAATCGTGCAGACCTTCATGTAACGTAGCTCTGACTCTGTGGCGTACTTTGCAGGACCACCCAGGGTGTATCATTCGAAATACCTATCAGATATTTGCATGGTACAGATGAGAAAACTTAGTGAATGGGTATGACGTACCTGTTTTTGAATGTTACTGAGAATAACGAAACGTATATATAAAAACTTCTTTTACGAATGCACCCATATGCATATTTGGAGAGTCCGAGTTTAACAGAATACAGATGTACTGCTTTCCCTCCCAATGGCACTTTGGTGGGCTTAAAGGCAATAAAAGAAAACACAGCAAACACAGCGACGATAACCGAAGGAAAGTAAGAGCCTGTACGATAAGGCAGCACCCCATCACAGCAGCTCACCAGCTTAATCGCAATGCAAGAATTTAGGTAGTATCGAGACCCACCGGCGAACTCCAGTAATCAAAAGGTGGATATTGGTTTGTGGGCTAAAATATTTCTATCGATACGACTTTGTTTTTACTAATTTTCATTCAGCTTCTCCAATCTCAAATAGCGTTCAATAAAGAACTTGCCGACTTAAGACGAGCAAATTTTGAGCAATTCAGTGCTTTCATCTTCAAGTATAGCCGTGCGCCTTAGAATGTTCAGACGTTTACGCACACACTGACTTCATCCCCATTCCTAATGGTTCCCTGTGATTTACATATCACTCCAGAAGAAACCTGCCATCTCCACGCGATGAAATCTTCGCGAAAAGAAGTCCTAGAACAACCATAGGAAACCGCTGCAATTTGCATCACTGAAGTATCGGAGAATACTGACATGCTCCAGAGCCAAGCCCTTTGCGCAAATTGCGTTACGACTGTTTCTTATTACATATACAGGCTTACTGAAACAAATTGTACATCTTTAACATAATGCTCTTTACGGGGGTGAAGAGAAGCACTTTTAAATTTCACAAAAGTAATTGAACAAAATAATTTGTCATATCGTCTTCACGAAACTTAAATATTTGACGCTTCAGAAGCGGTCCTTACTTTCTTAACAAAATATTTACGATTCAGAAAATAAACCCGCACTTTAGTAGTGCTTTCTTGACAACAAAACATATTTTCAATGTGTGAATATGGAAGTGAACTCTAGGGTAAAGCACTAAAAGCTGGAGCACCAATGCCTGTAAAAGCAAATAATAATTATACTGCCACCAAAAAAGTTCCTCTTTAACAAAAAGAAGGAAATGCTGCAATAGCGCAGATGTAAACGTAAAACCAGCAGTGCAAGTGTTGAGTGAAAAAAACATACAGGTGCACAGTGAAACAAAATATTGGCACCGATCTTCTTCTCCATGAAACAATCGTGCCTATAGCTACTTTCTTTCGTGCAAACAGATACAGTCATCGTCAAAAAGAAAGGGTATATTCTCTTCTAAAGAAAAAAGAAAGGCTGAAATCTGATGTTTATGAACAATGCATGTTCTCCACTGGCAACATATAAGGCAACACACAGAACGTCACATGTGGTGCTCAAGCTGTTCTTGCTGGTGACTGCGCAATGATACTGGTGCCTATTACCCGACTTGTCAAGTGCTTCCTTGTTTTCTGCTTCTACCTGGTTCTTGCCGAAGGTAAGCAGTTTTTTACAGACTAAAACACTGTTATATGTCGACACAATGCGTCTCAAACGTAGCAGTAAAATATTGGCCAATCATTGAGGCCAGTCGATTTCGTGACCGATTGTAGGTCTGTGATTTGATGGACAAGCACACATTTTCGTAACGATGGCCCCTTTCTCCCTCCCTCTCCTGTCTCCCTCTCTCTGCGTGTAGGACGGCAAACCGGACCCGCGTCTTGTTGACGTCCCTCGCTTTCCTCCCGTCTTTTTCTCCTCCCTTCTTTTCCACCTCCTCCCGTACGAATCATTGCGCATTTCCTATCTCACAGTATTCACACGACCACAGTTTTTTCATCACGTGATACAATGCCAGCACAAAACCAACTTAATAATGATACTAAAGTTCTAGACATACTAATGATGAATAATTTTGACGATGCACGGATATCTAAAATTTGCGCGTTCGATCACCATAGCCGCTGGTGTACATAAATAAATAAATAAATAAATAATATGTATCGAAATAGTATTCACTCTTAAAACGATATAAAAAAAGAAAGTACCTGCACACATAAAACTCGTTCCTAGGCATGTCGGCGTAGTCCCTGTTTTAGTGAGATTTGCAGACTCGGTAAGAAACTAAATGTGCATGTATTTCTAGTGCCGTGTAAAGGGGGTACATCAAATACATACAGGAAATGTTCCGTAAAATACAGGGAAAGGTGGCTTGTTTGCAATGTTTCGAAAATGTCGTGGTGTCAGTGCGACCCGCCTTCAACTCTGCAAAAATTATGACCACATTAGTTCAGTTACGTATGAACATAAAACAAGCAGTCGATCACTGATCGTACAATATTTCGTGTACAATTACGCACGATTTCAGTGCAGCCGCAAACCAGCGGTTTCCTTGCATATGCAGTATTCCATTCCGATGATCAGAAATAGAAAGAGGTGATCAGAAATAGAAAGAGGTGAAAGCGAATTTCTTAAGACATCGTTTATAATGGCACATTAGCTTTATGTTACATTTCTGGTCAAAATGATGTTTTCCTTGAAGTATCCAGACAGCTTCGTAATATTTTGTATTCACAAAATCTCTAACACTTAGTTTTTAATTGGTGATGCGTATTTCGATGGATAGATATTGTACCACAGTCCAATAATGGATCTACTGTACTATTACCGTAACTTCTCAATATCTGCACTTTGTAACGCTTAAGATTACACCAATGTGACTGGGTATACTTTCAGCCTACACAGCAGCGACATGGTACGTGTGCTACAAACCACCGGAAGCTGGTTTCTGTGGAGCAAGCATACCAAGATGGTACTATGACTTCAGGAAGGGAGCCTGTAAAGTATTCACGTACAGTGGCTGCGGTGCAAATACTAGCAATTTAGCTTCAGAAGAGGAATGCCAAGTAGAGTGTGTACGTAAGCAACACAAAGCAAGCATCTGTTTTGCCCAAGCATCCATATAACCGGCCCATTTGCTGCGATACAAACCTATTTTCGGCTTGCTTTACGCTATACACTGACAGTTTTTTTTTTGTTTATTGTAGCAGGAATAATACCGACGCTCGAGGCGTATTTCCGCTGTCGGCGCTGCCACCGCCGCCGCTGTGATGTCACGCTATTGGCGTCCAATGCTCGGCTAGCACGCTTGGAGAGTTATGGTGTCTCTAGAGTCGCTGAGAGCGTGTGGCTGTGAAAATGACGAAACGAAGTGGACACACGGGCAACGAACGTCCCGCTCTGCTGGCTCGGTGGCTGAGCGAGCACAGCATTCAGCCTCCCGTAGCAGGCACAAACCATTTGCGCGAACTTACTCTAAGCACGCCAGTGTTCCCGCTGAGCGCCTTTGTGTATGCACTGGTCTGAGCGTAAGGATACCATAACCTAAAATTTCACAGGGTGTTAACTAACGTCCACGCTGTCCCGTCAGGCTCATCTCGGGCACTATCGAAGTACGTCAGCATCAAGGCCGATGGTGACGTGGCTAATCCTGCCAGTGTGTTGAGACGCCTGATAGCATCCAGGGTACTGTTCTTTCTGCCCAGAAGGAGTCGGCTTGCGTACTTCGTCCTACCGAGATGTCGCGCGAGCTAGAACACCGTCCGAGTAGTTCGGCGCAACACTAATCGACGCTATTGATGTCAATGCTGCGCCCTTCGCAAGAAACTTCAAAATGTTTTTCTGAGTAATCGAATCAGTAAGCGTCAATGAGCGACTCAGGGAACATGCGCAAAATTAAACAAAAATGTAGATAAAGGAGCGCACCTGGTTGCGCATATAAACTCTTGCAGCAATTGTGAGGCGCGACTTGATCGAACAATTATCCTTGGAAAAAGCAAGAATGAACATGCGCGGCTTGCCTTAGAGGCCTATCACATAAAAAGACAAGGAAATAATTGCATTAGTGACACATCGTTGTCCCTGCACCAATCAGAATTTGATTTCATACGTTTGCGTATATGATAAGATGGCTGACGTCAGTAATGCATTCTGTGCGCCTGCGCGATTATGTGGCCTAGGTATATAAATGCATCGACGATGGAAGGAAAAAAGAAGTTGTTAGTCAGCGCCAGTGTGTGTCGTGTCTTCCTTTTTGTGGCTCGTCTTATATGTTTGCGCTGTTACGTTTAGTTCAGAAGTATGTACCAACTAGGCCCAAATGAAGTGTTGCTGGAATTTTGCTTTCGGCGCCTACATTGGCGCCAGGGCGGGTAAATAAAGCATTTCAATAACAAACTATGTAATGGGATGGCTTCTCTTCATATAGCAGAAATATAAAGAATTCGGCGACCAGAGGAACCAATTTTGTAACTTTCCAATGATTTTAGTGTTTCGGAGCAAGAAATAAAAACATTCTCATCTGAGCACCACATTTCCTCCATTCTACAGGGGAGGCATTTTTCCTTGTCCAAGAGATGGTGATGATTGCAAAAAAAAAAAAACTCCGACGAAAAGTGGAAGTTTAAAACCGCAAATCTGCGGTCGGCGTGAGTCTAGAAAATTTCAATGCAAACAGGGTTATTCCTGTTTCTCGCGGTTAACTGACAACACCTGGTTGCTAGCGAATTCGCAATGTGGCGAGATGAATTGATGACGCCATGTTCACTGTGCATTGGGCTTAGTATTCACGCGTTCTTTCTTTAAACGTTGAGGTTTGTTTAGCTACCTCCCACAGGTTAGAAGCTCAAGTGTGCGTTCACTGGAAGTTTCAGAGATAAGAAGAGAGCGGACATTTTCTGCTGGTAATACATTGAAAATAATAACGGAGTTCAGAAGCACCTCTCTTACACGTCCACTATTGCAAGTAGTACGGGCTGCAATGATGAATTGTGACGTCACCAGATGTATATAGATTATTTTTCTTGGCCTCATAAGCATAGGATTTTTCAAGTACACTAGGGCGTGAACAAAAATATCCGGTTCGTAAATATCTCAATACGCTTGAAGTGTAGCTATATAACCATATAGTGTGAAGTGCAGCCTGTATTTTTTGACATGGTATACAGAATGCAAGAATCTACTCTTTAATGCATTTCAAGTTGCTGATAAACGTCTTTCTCAAATATGCGTTCATAAAAGTTTTTTTTTCTTGTGATACCCTATAGATAAGCTCTTTAAACCGAAATACGCATATAAATGTTGGTATATTTATAGTATCGGTTGCATTGTCTCCTATCATTTCTCGCTCTGTCAAATGGAGCTGAAGTTCACAAGACAGCAACGATGCTACATTTTTGCTTTCGTCAGTAGTATTATCCTCCCGTGGTAAATAAAATGAATAGCGATAAAATATTAGTAAAGCAATGAAGGGGGCTAGTTGGTGGACGTTCATGAGTATATTGCGCTTGGTTTTGCAGTGACCATTATAAGTGAAAGACAGGACGCCGACGTACGTATCGCGAACTACCACCAGTTTAATACTGTTAAAGAACTCCCTTATATACAAGGAGATATGGTGCAGGGGGGGGGGGGGGGTGCGGATATATAAAAAGATATGACAAGGTGACGACATGTGATCATACTGATCGTACTTTAACAGTATTAAACTGTTGGTAGTTTGCGCCACGTACGTCCACGTCCTGTCCTTCACTTAAAATTGTTGGTGTAAGACTAAGCGCAATATATTCATGGGCCAACCAAATGCTCGAGCAACTCTTGCAGCATTTTCCAGTAACAAGAAGCTTCGACAGACGAAAATAACATACGCCTACTCGTAGTTTTTCTTATCGCGATGTGATGATGGGCCTGTTTGTCAATGCTTTCTGATGCATGGCGATGACCATGGTGACTGAAACATATATATATTGTTTGCAGTGCTTGCCGTTTCGTATTGTTATCACTTTGACTCCCTTGTGATCGACATCAGCCAGCAACAGCCACCGATGTTGTGTTGTTGGGAAGGTGGACGTTTTTCCCGCCTTCAGACGTGGCTGGACCATAAAACTGCTCTCTAGGCCGGGAGATCTTCCTGTTAATACAAACTTTCGTAATCAGTTTCCATTTCGTCGTTGCTGAACGCCCTAAGGCTAGTAATTGTATTTCAGGAGTAGACTCAATTGCTATAGTTTTACGCGTCATTATTATAAATAGTATAAACCTTACAAACTAGAAGTGCTTCAGGTGCAGACAGATCATCACTAGAAGTTCCGAAACAATAAAGAATGTTAAGCAGCTGGCACAATCCTTTGGGTTCCCTACTTTTTCCTGGTGTACTGGTGTTCAGCACAGCCCTATGTAAAAACAGTACGTGTTCCTGCAAAGGTTTGTTTTTTTGCCTCCATCGAAGCTGCTGCATTGTGTGGCAGAAAAAAAATGAGGGCGGAAACTTGCATTGCCGTCAAAAACGCTAGTGCACAAAAATACAAATGTTATTCGCAAAGGTAGGCCCTCACAAGCCAAATCCAGTGGGAAAAAAGATAACTGAAACGAGAAAGGTTGTGAAAAACATGGACAAAAAGACAGAAAAAGAAAGGCTACAATAGATGAACAGATATTTTGCTGTGTTTCTCATTTCAGGTATGAATGCGCAACAATTTAGTCAAATTCCTGAGATGTATGAACATATTGGTCAAATGAATGTAGCATAATGTGACTCACAACCACTTCAACTCATCGTCAGGTTCTGCGACAACACCATGAAATGAGCTTCCAGCAGAGATTTCCGGCCGTGCCTCCAGAATGCGATGTCTTCGGTCAACATGTAGGACTTGCGAGCTAAGTAGCGTTGAGCGTCAGAAAAGGAGCACGAATATAGACGCATTTTAGGGTGCGGGAAGTGAGCGTTTATTCCGCTGAACGAAGAAAATATAACGCCCTTATCAGAGCATAATATATGAAGCGGTCTGCGCTGGACGCATGAAAGAAGACGAAGGAAGGTGCTAGGGGAGAAGTGAGAAGGAAGAAGTTGGAATAAAATGGCGGACGACACCCGTCTCACTTAGATGATGTCATTTCTGTTGCCGTTCTAGTTAGGAACGCTACATTTTGGCGCAGCCGACAGTTTTCGAAGACCAGCGATGCGGGTGACGTTTTTCGTCGACCAGGCGTCATCAGAGTCTGTTGTGTTCACCCGATACCAAGTGCACGGTGAGCCAGCGACGGACCTTCCTCTTGAAGTTAGTTCTACCGCGCTTATCAACGTGGTACTGCAACAAGCTGCAATCAGCCGCCAAGCCCTCGTGCAAACAGGATCGGTGACAGTGAATCTACAACTGCAGACACTGAGCGAACTCGTTCTGGAACCCATACGACGTGGCACCCTCAAAGAGGAAACGCCTGCCGGGAAGGTGAGCCTAGACTTGAGTGTTATGGAACTGCAAAGGAACATTATACAACAGATCGAAATAATGAGAACTTTCGTCCAAGCGCTTAGTCGAGAGCAGTCAGCACGAAGTATTGTTGAACCAGATGTTTTTGAAGGAAAATCGCAAAATGCACACTACTGGCTGTGTTTTTTCGAGTACGCCTGTGACAAGAATCTGTGGCACTCCGACGACACAAAGATTTTGCATATGCGCCGCTATTTGGGCGGTATAGCCAGAAAATGGTATGACGTGCAACTCATGGATTATGGAACAACATGTTGGGAACTGTGGAAAAGCAACTTTTTAGGGGCTTTCGAAGGCAACGCAGTAGAAAGATGGGATGCGGCACTGCGGTTCAGTTATACAGGTGGCTCTCTGCTTGAGTACTGTCTTGAGAAGCGTCGCCTGTTGTATTCTGCAGAACCGAAGCTGTCGTCTTCTGCTGTTGTAGCTTTGATAACGCAAGGGTTGTGTATCGAGATCCGTTGTCATGTCCAGCTCAAAGGTCCAAGAACGTTTGATGACCTTCTGAACTTTCTACAGACCTCAGTGCCAAGAATTACATCGAGAAGACAGCCAGATGGTAGAACAGAGCAACTTGATTCCAATCTAGAGTCGTTGCCGTCAACTGAATGTGAACACAGCTTCATAAACAAATCTCTGGGAAGCGTAAATCATGACTGTGAGGATGGTGAAGAACCAATTACCGCAGTTCACGGCAACCTACTTCCACATAATCTGTCTACCGTGCATCACAAGCCCCAGAAAAAGTGCTTCAGTGAGACAGTATATTTGGTGTCGTCAAGCTTATTGTACGCCCCCATTAAGGTAGATGGCATTGAAGTGAAGGCTCTCGTTGACAGTGGAGCTTCGGTATCTATTATCAACAAGACTCGAGTGGATGCCAGTCGTCTGCACGCTGGTAGAACATTGCGTGTCCAAGCCTACGATGGGTCAGTGACCATGCATAGCGAATGGGTAACCCTGGCTATTGAATTTCAAGGAAATGCTATTACCAGTGACGTATTGGCCATTCCCAATGTCACCTACGATTTTCTTTTGTCCCGTCCAGACATGAAAAAACTCAAGATGAACCTCTATTGGGATGACAAGGTAATGGCCGAAGGCACGATAAGAACAGAAGACCCTGGTGAAGAACCTAGTGTATCAAGGCTAATTTTTCACCACGAAGACATCAAGACTAAGTACCCAGAGCTTATATGCATAGGAAGCTACCCTCCAGCAATGAAATCCCATGTCGTTCCTTTCGAGCTCGCAGATAAAACAGTGGTTCGTAGAACCCCCTATAATATGTCCAGAGATAAAAAGGTGTGGCTGAAAAAGGAGTTGCAAGAAATGTTAGACGCAGGTATCATCCGGCCTTCTGTATCCCCATTTGCTTCTCCTATCACTATTGCACCTAAAGAAGACGGGACATTCCGCCTCTGCACAGACTACCGGGCTCTCAATCGTCAAACTGAATTGATACCTTATCCAATGCCGAGAATCGACGACATCATTGACGAAACCGGTGGTTGCCATTGGTTTTCACGAATAGATCTCTGCAAGGGCTTTTGGCAGATTCCACTAAGTGAAGAAACGAAGAAGTACACCGCGTTCATAACCCCATTTGACTTGTTTGAGTACAACCGCCTACCATTTGGTTGGAAAAACTCCCCTGCGTGGTTTCAGAAGATTATGACGGACATTCTGAAACCTTACCTGGGCACATTTTGCAATGTGTACATCGACGACATCATCATCTACTCAAAGACAAAGGACGAACACCGTAGTCATCTTTCAAAAGTTCTTCATGCCCTCAGTCTTGCCCAACTCAGTGAACTTCAAGAAAAGTGCGTTCTTTCAAGATACCGTAGTATTTCTTGGCAGGGTGTTTGATGGACAGACTAAAAGCACCAAGCAAGAATCGGTAGAGAGAATCTCCAAGCTGGTAAAGCCTTATGATGTGCACTCCCTGCGCGTTTTTCTTGGCCTTGCAGGACACTTCCGGGCGTTTATCAAAGACTACGCACTGAGAACAAGGTGCCTCACACGTTTAACTCAGAAAGACGTGCCTTTTCATTGGGACAAGAAGTGCGAAGCTGTCTATCGTGAGCTTGTAAAACTAATATCGTCGGACCCCATCTTGCGAATACCGGATTTTTCCTTGCCTTTCGTGCTGAACACGGACGCATCACATTATGCTACCGGTGCAGTTCTATACCAGAAGCCATCCAAACAAGCTGATCAAACCAAACACTACGTCGTGGGGTACTACAGCTATACCCTGAAACCCGCCGAAATCAATTACTGTACCACAGAAAAGGAAGCTCTGGCCGTCTTAAAAGCTGTGCAGTACTTTCGTACTTACCTGGAAGGTGCCCAATTCATACTTTTCACGGACCATCAAGCATTGACTCAACTTCTGAGCATGGCCCAGCCAAGAGGCCGCATTGCTAGATGGGTGAACTATCTGCAACAATTTGATTTCGTAATTTCGCACCGTCCTGGCCCACTCCTCACTGACGCTGACGCACTATCAAGATTACTTGTACAGGAATCAAGCAATAATCCAGATACAATCAATCATATTAAGCTATGGGAAGGTACAGAAGAGCTCCAGTTTATCAATGGAAGGTATCACGTACCACCAACTATGATTCCAAGGATTCTTCATCTATACCACGACACCCCTGAATCGGGTGGACATGATGGCTTCTGGCGCACTTATAAGAAATTGCTCATGAGATTCACATGGCCGGGCATGAAAAACGACATCAGCCATTACATCCGCACATGCCACCTCTGCCAGGTGAACAAAGTTAAATTCTAGCAATCGACAGACGTTATGACAAACCCTG
Source organism: Dermacentor albipictus (assembly GCF_038994185.2). Taxonomy (NCBI): domain Eukaryota; kingdom Metazoa; phylum Arthropoda; class Arachnida; order Ixodida; family Ixodidae; genus Dermacentor; species Dermacentor albipictus. The sequence continues at coordinate 40,429,626 of NC_091827.1, read as the reverse complement.
AATATTCAAGCATCCCGTTCGAAGTAATTCATTTGGACTTCGCGGAGCTCAAAAAGAAGGGGGAAGGAGTCAAGCGAACGCAAGCTTTCTTGCTCTCCATAGATGAGTGCACACGGACGATTGCGGCTAAAGCTGGCAAAGAAGACGCAAACAGCGTAATAGACCTCCTCAAAGCTGAGTGTTTTAAACACACAAAGACGCTCGTCTGCGACAACGGGCCGGCTTTTCGGAGTGCCAAATTATCAAAGTGGGCCCAGGAGCACGGCATCATGATAAAGTATTCTTCTCCATACCACCCGGCAGCAAACGGCCTAGCGGAACGTGCCATACGAGACATCAAACAGTATCTGAAGATGTATCCAGACTTTGCCGGTGGCTGGAAGTGCTGTCTCGAGGCCGCTGTGAAGCATCACAACAGATCATACACCACGAGTTTAGGCTGCAGCCCTCATTTTGTAACTTCAGGTACAGCGCCCATACTTCCTGCAGATCGTGAGCTAGGTCTCCTAGAGAACCTCGAACTTGCGGAAGTAAGGAAAACTGTCAAAGAACAGGAGATCTACAGGCGCCGCATGAAGCGAAACTTTGATAAAAGGCACAGTAGCGAGATACCGGACATACAGCCTGGAGACTATGTCCTTGTAAGGAAAGGAGCTGTGCCCTCAAATTCAAAATATTGCGGACCATTTCAAGTTATTAAGACTGCATGCCAGCATGGAATATTGAAGAATGTCTGGTACGCCGGAGCCTCTGGCCAAACGGAGTGCGCCGCTATTGGAAACGTATTCAAGTATTACCCCAGGAGGTGTAATTAAAAGAAATCCGGAAGAGTGAAGCGGTCTGCGCTGGACGCATGAAAGAAGACGAAGGAAGGTGCTAGGGGAGAAGTGAGAAGGAAGAAGTTGGAATAAAATGGCGGACGACACCCGTCTCACTTAGATGATGTCATTTCTGTTGCCGTTCTAGTTAGGAACGCTACAATATACAACAGAGAAAAAGATCTATGCCAACCTTTGCCATATTTACTCTCTCAATGAGTACTGGCTGCCACGGGCCAATTGCCCATGAACTACATGTAACATTTCCCTGCATGATGGACTGGACCGATTGGTAATGAACGTGTCTTTGAACACAAGAATATCTTGGGCTTAGAATGTCTTCCTCGATTTTCGACAATCCAATATCGTAGATCACTTAGCAATGTGAGTGTCGTAGTACGCATCCCCAATCACGCCAGTGCACTCCGACATGTCTCTATGCAAGCAGTGTGAACCCTGTTACGATGATCAGCTAAACGCCCGCAGAGACGTCGTTGTGTTTGCACTATATATGTACCGCTTTCGACAGGACAACGAGGAAACTTATACGTTCTCCTTCCTACTATACGCGAAGGATTCCTTAACTGCAACAACAGGGCTTGATTAAAGGCAACATGGCCTCTTCACACATCTCGTGTAACGCCGTTTCCAGATTAATGGGCGGTCAGTCAAGTACTGATGGAAATATAACTGTTTCTGAGGGCACAGAACTTTTCGTAGAGCTTTTAGGATTAGCAAAACCGAAATAAGACAATCTCTTCCACCGTGAGCCTACAGTTTAAGAGGTGTGCCTTTGTTAGCACAGCTTGACAGCAATATTCAGTAGCAAGGTGACAAAATAGCGGTTTCCGGTTCAGGTCTGCCACTCTTCCTGGAGGTCTTTATTCATGCACTGCCTAGACTTGTAGCTCAGGTATGCTGTCCGATTTGTACAAATTCTGCGCAACCTCACGTCACGATGCGTGTGGACACCAAATGCACTTAGCATTGAACCGATATAGTGACAAAACATGTTGCCACCGTGGAAACAATTTATGTGGTGCATATGGCAGGGGCACTCCTCTTTCGCGCTTCCCTAAGAAGAGTCAACTGTGTGTGTGTGTGTGAAGTGATTTTAGGAAAGGAAACGGAAGAGATTAGTGCAGCGCCGTAACGGTCTCTCACAGGAGGACACCTCAACAGCACTGCACGGGGAAGGGGGAATGGGAAGAAAAAGATGAAGGAGAGAAAGACAGGATGAACGTGGCAAGGGGGAAAAAAATGTGAGTGCGGGGCTCAGAGCCGCGCTCTCAAGTGCGTCGCATTGCAGTAGTCTAGCAGTGCCGAAAGAGCGTGCTTCACGATGGACGAGTGGGCTGTAGGGCCGCTGACGCGGAACCTGCACGTTTCCGCCCAAATGCATGGATGCGCAGTACATCCATATGCACTGCGCTTTTCCGCATTTCGAAGACATGTACGCAAAGCTTTGTGTAACGAACTGCCAATGAAACATCTACTTCACTCTATTCAAAACCACAGCGAGATAGGGGTAATTTCAGAGGTGGAGCTGCACAAGTCAATGTGAACGCCAGCTGCGAGTGCTTCAAAACACAAGAAATAGCAGTATAATGGAGAATAGAGTAAGCCTGCGTTTTCATAACTAAGATAACAATTAACGAAAGTGCGTATGACTTACGGTTACGCTAAAGTAACATTGAATAACTGTCGAACTTGTAAATAGCCACCCCTGTCTGATGACCGGGAATAAACGAAGCGGGAACTTTATTAGTCCAAAAAACACGTCACCGCGTATTTCCTATCGCTTTGAAGTGAGAACCGTTTGTATAAACTGTTTGCCTAAAGCTGAAGCGCAGCTGTGCACAAACAAAAAAATCAGAATTCTATGGTAATTTACGCAGAAATCTTCCTTTTTTTGTACTCCTGAGACTTGGGGTTGTACATAATAAAACGTTTGTGTCTTAGTGTCGATATTAATGTTTATGCAGTGTGTTGCACCCTATCATTAGGTTTCACGTCTGTATAGTCAATTCATGAATATTTCACCACTTTAACTATTTCCATTTTCTCTACTGAGAGTATTGTGTCATCTTGGTGGAAGCGGATGGCTTGACGCTTAATCAAGCATTGTTTGCATTTATGTCAAGGTCACCATCAATTTTACTTTGATAGCGCTGTCTAGATAATATTTAATAATAGCCACTAAAGAAAACAGTGTTGTGCATGTACGCAAACGTTGCAAATCAAATCTTTCATTAATAAATATATGGTTTCCAACCAAGCTGCACTGACTCATTGAACGGTATGATTTTGATAAGTTTCAAGGCAAATAGGTTGAGGTAATATTTCGCTTGAAATAATCGCAAACTGTATACGTGTAAGCAAGTATTCCAATCCGTACTGCTTTCCTTCCAAGACGCAGCTGCGAGAGAATTCGCGGCTCACTATGTAATTCACTATTTAAACACCATGAACAAAATATTGAGATCAAGCAAAAACAATCAGTCCTTTGTCTTCCTAAACAGGGGTCATACTCATGTTACGATCACGCTATTTCTTTAATGTGAATGTATTTGCTGCTTTCAATTCTGATTTGTCTACAGCAGTGCTATTTAGTTAGGTACTTTAGCCAACGTATGTACCTTCTTTATTGTCTTCCGAAAGAAGCTGGTGCGCCGTCGGAGGCTTGATTATTAGAATTCGCAACAGCAAACTCATCACATAATGACACCTTGCCTAAGTAAAGAAATGAGGCTCTCACCATTCAAAAGAATTCGCAGCGTAAACTGGACGAAGACAAATAACACAGCGAAAGGACCGGTGTAAATAATTATTTTGCTTTCATCATGACACCTACTAGCTCAAACGAGGATTTTTCTATCATGACTCTCTATGACCTGGCTCGAGGTACTGAGTATGAATTGTTTTGACAGGTTGCCTCTCAATAGCACTAATCGCCAACAAATCGTTAATGAGTACTTTGCTTCTTTCCTATTCATCATGAGCAGTATTTAGAAAGCATTCTGTCTGCAAGTGCTATTTGTCGTGGGCCAGCCACTAGTGCTAACATTATGTCCAGCATCAAGATAGGCTGATATTTTTTCTTCCGGGCAAATTCCAGCGTAACTTCCCTTTTGTGAACACTGTCCCTGAATTTCAAGGGTCCGTGTAAGAAGCAAAATTTTCTCATGTATTTCGGGGATTTTGACTTTATTTCCTTGTGCAGGCTTCATACCAGAGAGCACATAGTGCATCACCTGTTTTGAATTTTCCTGAGATTTCGTTCCCTTAGGGTAACATAAATTCAGTCAGTCGCATGCACCGTAATATTGCGCAAATTGCGGAAGCTTAAAATTTGTAAGGCCTCGGACGTTCCATTGAAGCTGTGTAATGTTTGGAAATAATTTTTTTTTACCCGAGAATAGTGATAAAATGTAAGGCTTTATCTGTAGTGCGGCATATGAGCTGACGTCACTTCAGAATAAGAGCTGCTGCCACAGGTGCGATTGGCCCCTACTAAACGTTGTAGTTATCCGCAGTCAACGCCTTTTCCGTGACACTCTTTGCATCGCTTTATTCGGGAGTGTTTCATTAACACGGAACGTATATGCTCCTTATAAGAAGCAATGCATCATTGCGTCATGAAATCGCACGCTTGACCGTTTCCGTCACCCCCCCCCCCCAAGAAAAGATATCTGGGACATTTGAAATTTTTTTTTTCTGTTAACCACGATTCGAATGCTCTTTGTTTCTTTTCTTTCAGATTACAGGGCCCACGACGCCTGCGTGAACTCATGCGGATGCAACGTGCTCCAACAGAACCGAGATAATGATACCACAAATAGAGAGAGAGAGAGAGAAGGGAAGACGGAAAGGCAGGGAGGTTAACTAGACTGAGTCCAGTTTGCTACCCTACGCGTGGGGAGGGGAATGGGGAGTGAAAGAGAAAGAGAGATAACTTAAGTGTAGGTTGTCTATAGTCGCGCACTCAAATCCGTCGCCTTCAGGTAGCGAAAAAGCGCTCTAACTGCTTTTTGGGCCAATGAGCTGTGAGGCCAGGCTCCCAAGATCTTCGCTTCCGTGAATGGCCTGTCATCCAGTCTATTTAATGCACACTGGAGAGTCTCACGTTGATTATCGAAGCGAGAACAGTGGCACAGAAGGTGGCTGATGGTCTCTTCACACTTGCACTTAGCGCACATTGGTGAATCCGCCATTCCAATGCGGTAGCTGTAGGAGTTATACCACAAATAAACACTGTAATAAACACTGTAATTGCCTAGGAGATTGCCACGTGCATTAATTTAACATTTAAGGGCAATATGTGTAACTGCTTTTGTTACTACATGGTCGTTGTTAATATTGCACGTTTTATATTTCAGTGAAATGAAAAGCCCCGTGGAGCCGCCTCGGAGTAGCTTTCAACAGGCTACATGCTCTAATCGTAAACTCAGAGCGCGTACACTAGTACCAAGTCTTACATGACGCGTGCCGGACGTTGCAGCGATATATACACTTCAACGAGAGGGAACAAATTAGGCAGAAAGTGCGCATGCTCTTTTCCATATCAATGCCATTTTTTTTTCCAGAACTTCAAGAAACGATTACTACTTTTCCCCCTACACAAAGTTCTTTGCTTACTTATTTGCTTACTTAGGTCGCTCATTTACTCTCTGTCAGCATAAGAAGAATTTTTTTTTACTTTTTACTATAGCATTAGAGCGAACCACGCCCACTTTGCCGATGTGTCACGTGACGTCAAGACAACTGCGAAATCGCTGCATCTGATATGATGTGTACTTAATCCATGCATGACTATATGCATGGATAGAAGGAAGCAAACAAACAAATTCTTTTCGATTCTACGCGTTTTTCTCCGTTAGCCCTTTCATTTTGGTTATATTGTTTTCGAGCGGCACCCAATTCGGGTTTCTGTCACGTGATCTCACAAACCCACAAAAACTAATTACATCAAAGTAACATTTGCGCGCTACGGACTCATTACTGTAGGGAACAAAACTCAAAATTTCTCGCAATGGCCAGCGAGTGTCACGTTCCGAAAGGAATAGACGATTCCTGCCCGCCTGTCTCTTAGGCACTGGCTACTTGCAGCTGCCGACGAGGAGAGATTTTCAGGCATAATAAAAATGTCACGAAGCACTATGAGGTTGTATAAGCCTTTCGAAATGTATTCAACATCAATATTCGAAATCTTCCTCACTCAGGACTCATTTTAGCGTAATTTTCTACTCCCTGCTGCAGGAATGCGCAATTTCCGACCGGCTATCGCATGGTAAGTACGAGGAAGTGTACCAATAAGAGACGACGGCTCTATTCTCGTCCCCTATTTTCCTACTGTCATGGCGCTAGCTGGTTGCTCCCACCACACACTCTCTGTTTCTTCCTGATCATTGCTTCCTCTTAGATGAGAAAAAAAAACTGTCAAGTTAGGCAGTGCTATTCACATTCAATTCAAACAAAACTAACCTGCTATGAACGAGGAGGGCGTTATGTTGGGCTGCTCAAAGGAGGCTCCTCGTAACCACCCAATGCTTGCTTTCGCGGTCGCGTAAATTTGACATCAGGAGTGTACAAGTCAGTGCACCACAGGCATGGTAGTTAATTATGCGTCATAAAATATTCTTCCTGCAAATATATGGTAGCACGTTTGACTATTGATACTGAATTTGTATATTTAGCACCGACTATGAATTCATTATGTAGTTAAAAAAGGAGAATTTGCGCACCTCTAAGCATTTTGAAAGGAAGCATTTCCTTGCCGATCCCCTAGGAGATTTACGAGCATGGCTGGGGGCTGATGTATTACCAAACAGGAGGGACCACGCTGGCATCTCTGCTACCCGTAGATGTGTCCTGGCTGTTCACCTTGTTTTCTACGGAATTATGAATTAAAAAATGAAGTAACGCTTATACATTGCCGTTGCTAGAAACAAGTGTCGACGAGAGCACAATGCCTTTATTACAACAACCTTTTTCTGCGTACTTTTCAAGGGTTTGTAGTGTGTCGCAACTCCTTGATCGATAGTCGCCGAATAAAATGCACATTACAGCTGCATTGTGTGCTGGAGCAGCGCACTCTAGCACGTTTTCCCAGCGTCGACACAGTGTCATTGCGAAGGGTGCAATCGCGGAGAAAGTATAATGTTTGGTCAAGTGGATCACGTGCGGGGGCTCTCCGGTTGCTGCGTTCTGCACTGGCAGGCAAGAAATCGCTACGGAGCCAAGCGCTGTGCACCATATTAACGCGACAGCGTTAAGGAGCTCGTGTCGCAGAAAAGCCGGTGTCGTGGGCGTCGGTGTCGGTGTCGTCGGCGTTGGCCGTGAGCGATAAATCCCAGCAGGCACTTCATGAATAAAAAACAACTTGCAAGATGGGCTGGGTGGGAATCGAACCAGGGTCTCCGGAGTGCGAGACGGAGGCGCTACCACTCAACCACGAATTCGGTGCTTCAAAGCGGTACAAAAGCGTCTCTAGTGAATGCGGTGTTGCCTTAGAAACGCGCTGTTTCTAAGGCTCAGGCGTGCGTCGCTTGCTCAGGCGCGCATATCGTTGCCGCGCCGAACGCGGCACTGCTCGACGCTCACCGCGTCCGATGCGAGGCGCGTAGTCGCTGCGCCGTAGCCCACTGTCTTACACCCCTTGTCGGGTCGACGGGAACGCTGTCGCGTTCCACTCTTGAAGGCGAAGCTTAAGCGTCCTCCAATTTTTATTGGTTGCATGACGTTTATTGGCTCACCTCTTCGACGCTAAGTTGGGTCACTGAGCATGTCCCCCGTGGCATGTGCCCCATTTACTGAACCTTTTTGATGACAACTTTGAGGCAACTATCTCCTACTTTGTATGCACCGGTCTTGACTGGCCAAACATTAATTTAGTATTTATCCGGTGTTGCGCGGAATCGAGCCTAAGTCACATATAATCAGAGAATGTTGACAGAATGTATATTTCCCCGGGCACCGAGTGCGAACTTCGCGGCAATGCTGCTTAATGACGCAGCGCCGTCCATTGAGGAGCCCGGCTTACTGCATACACGCCTCCTGCATCACGCGTCTCTGTGGTGGAAATACGGTGTGTCACTCTACTTTTTCATGGCTAGTCGCAATAACGCCGAGATTCAAAGTGAGATAGGTTCCGACGCATTTTGTTTCATTAAAGGAACTCTCGGTGGCTATAGATGGCTTGAACAACGATTCACCTCAGGTCGCGATGGCAACAGCTATTGGGCTTTTACGTGCCTATCGCACCACCACAAGCACCAACTTTTAGAGGACGGTTACAGAGGAACAGTTCTCTTGAAGCAGGTTACATAAGGTTCCATTTTGCGATGAATGAGTTCTGTTGTTGCTGCTGGCACATACTTCACACATGCGTCAAGTAAACAAGAATTTCTTTAATCGTATCGCAGCCGCAAAAATAAATTTAAGATTGATTCACGCCATTGGCGTAATTCAGCTTGCAACCACCACGCAAGCACGACATATGATGCAACGACATTGCCCTTCGTGGTTGATGTCATCTATATACTACTCTTCGCTGTTATGAATCTGGAAAGCTCTGCCCCGAGCAGCTATTCGAGAAACAGCTTGAGTTACTATCAAGGACAAGAATGTTAATTTGAGATAGTTGGTTAAATATTGACATAATAAACAATATAGCACGAAAAACAGAACTAAGGGATGCACCAATGCTGTTGGTGTCACGTAGTCCTGTTTTCTGCGCAGTTCCACAATCTAGAGGTTATATCCAGGGAGAATTCTTGAATATGGCACATGCATTTACTGATGGTTCAACAGTACCTCAAAACTCATCTTGTGGTTTATTTAATGCCGTCCGCAAAAACATATTTGCTTATATTTGCAAAAACATATTTGCTTATTACCTTCAAAGATCCAAGCCGCCGACATTATCCGAAGCTTGTGCAGTGAAAGAGCGGGCATATACGTACTCCCGCTTTTCTTTTTTGTTACATTAGAACATGTCTTCGGGATCCTCGAAACACTATCTTCGCGATCTGCCCGCGTATGGGGAGTGCTTAACGCCTGCTTCACCTCCACCGTGGGTCGAGCCGGTATAGGCAGGTTGCGAACGTGGTTCCCGCTCCTACTAGGGCGCCCCTCGCGGCGGCGAGCGCGGAACCGGCAGGATACGACCGGCCCGCTTGCGTTTGGAAAGCCTGTCTGTGCACTGTTTCGCGCGTAGCTGTTGCCTTTTCTGAGCAATGCTGAAGTGTAACCCGAGCTGTTGAGTAGTGGGCTGCAACAGCACGTACACCAACTCACGAGGAACAAAGTTTTACTAGTTTCCAAACCGACCGTATGAAGCAGATCGGCGTCAACCATGGATAGCGCTCGTACGACGGCATATGCTGTTGTATGTTCCGGCGTTATGCCAAGTGCGTTAACGCTGAATTCTTTGCTTTTACGGCAATGATGGCAGCAACGGGACACCTGCAGTCAGTGGCGTAGCTAGGTCGCCTGGCACCCGGGGCCCGTAGGTCTTCTGTCACCCCCCCCCTCCCCCCCCACGGGTTTAGTCGAGGAAGGCGAAGATATCAACAATTTCTGTGTGTCTTCAGACGTATATGACACCCCCCCACTGGCCCCTTGCATCCGGGACCCCCCCTCCCCCCCCCCCCCGTTGCTACGCCACTGCCTGCATGCAGTGCGTACCAGGATATGCAGCAAACGAAGTAGTTTGTTCCCACACTGTACCGCAGTAAAGCTGTGGAATTCTTTCCCAATCCTCTCCCATTTAAACAGCGCTGGGGCTTGCTGAGAGATTGAGCAGGGGTTGCAGCTGGCTGAGCTGGCATACACACTTCTGCGCCCAGCATATCAATTGAGGGACAGTTGAGATCACCAAAATTTTTGACAACGTGGATTATTGGAACTTCCTTTGCACGCACTAATAAGCGCAACATAAAAGTATCGCACTTCCAGTAACTTGGGCGAAAATATTTTCCCAGCGTAATCTAACACAACTGGCAAGTTCATCCCCTTTTTTGTGTTTGGGGAGAGCAACTTTAGAATACCTCTGGTAGGTCTTAAGAGTCGTTCGTACGCCCCACGTTCTTGAATGAGATGCTTTAGATTCGTATTTGCCGTCCTGTATGTACAGGGAAACTACCGCGGCGTCCTTGCACTTCCCTGCGATGCCAGCACGGCAATCACAGCTCCGCGCTAGGATTTGTCTGCTGTCGCCGATCTTCAAGAATTAATGTCGCCTATAATTTCATGCATCCACACCGTAGATAACGAAGTAACTTACGCTGAGCTTCACGCATCTCGCTGGTGCATAATTTTTCGTTTGCGGAATAAACCTAGCAGTCACTTCCAATCAGTGCGAGTTCAACACTTCCCTCACGTCGTAGACGTGCCCCACTTCAAATAGACGACTTCCGAGCCCAAATTTTTTTTTCACGAGAAAAGCTATAAAAATCTTGTAATTCCCATTCGCTACCGTTTGACAGGGCGCCAAACACGCAGCGCGAGCTGCTGACGCCGTGAGTAATCCTACCGCTTTCGCGCAACTATCCGTCAGATGGCGCTAGGGGTCCGAAAGATAGGGCGCCGCCTAGCACTTGCAACGTGCCCATTGCACTGTCTTCGGAATCGGCCCACGTATGAGGTGTGGTTAACACCTGCTTCATCTCCGCTGCTGGACGGGTCGGTATTGCATTGTCTTCGGGATCGGCCCACGTATGGGGAGTACTTACCGCGTGCTCCACTTCTGGCGTGGGTCGGGCCAGTCTTGCACTATCTTCGGAATCGGCCTACGTATGGGCAGTGCTTAACCCCTGCTTCATCTCCACTCCGGGTCGGCTCAGCATAGGACTATCTTCGGCATTGGCCCACGTATGGGGAATTGTTTGCTAACCAAAACGACACGAAAATTTCCTCGGACGGTAGCGGTATACAGCTTCGCTGTAATATATGGTTACACGATTGACTATTGAATATTCCAATCGTATATTTGGCACCGACTATGTGCAATATGTACTTTAAAAGTTTATACTTGCGCACCTCAAAGCATCTTAAAAAGATTTCTTTGCGGCGCCTTCCGGACATTTATTACAAGGCTGGCGGCTGATGTCTTGCCGAAGAATCAACACCAAGGACTACATTGGCATCTTTACTACCTTAACATGTGTCCTGGCTGCTGCCTTGTTTTCTATGGTATTACCAATTCATAAAACAAGCGACACTTAAATGTTATCATTGCAGGAAACAAGTGTCATCGAGAGCACAACAGCTTGAATGCAGCAACCATTTCCTGGCTACTTTTCAAGGTTTTGGGCTGTGCTGCTACTCTTTAATTATTATTTCTCCGAGTAAAATGCACTTTACACGTGCATTATCTGCAGGAGCAGCCCGCTCCAGTAGGCTTTCCCATTGTCGATACAGTGTCATAGAGACGGGTGCTAACCCGGAGAAAGTATATTGTTTGGTCAAGTAGATCACGTGGTTGGGCTTTCCAGTTGTTGCTTTCTGCAGTCGCAGATAAAGAATTGCTATGGGACCAAGCGCTGTGCAGAGTATCATTGGTTGCACGACGTTCATTGACCGCTTCACAAAAGCTTCGCTTCTCAGGTTCCAGGAAGCGGGTTGGATCTGCAGATTTTTTTTTTATTTGTCTAGTTCAAGTATCGCTGTTTTCGGCGGCTGAGCTACGCCTAACAATTTAAAGCAAGTACTTGCGCACTACGCAAGACTAGCCTGGCTATGCGTTAACCTCCTCCCCACACATTTGGGTCGTCTATCATGCGTCAAGCAGTACTGCACAGTGTGCAACACTAGCTTACTCTTTCGGCCGTGGTCCAAGTACAGGGGCCCTATCCACAGTGGTGGCAGATAATGGTCTGCACAAAACTCACTGCTCACCCTCATCTTTATTCTAAATGCGTTCTCTCTAAACTCCTACTATCACAGCATCAAAACCTGCTCTTCTTCACTAAAAATGCTTCGCACTAGAAATTTCCACGCCTCTGTTCTGGTTTCCCGAAGCAAAATCTATAGCTCACAAGGACCGCCAGTACGTTGTGTAGTACAGGTTCATTGCTAACTATAATCCCTGAAGTTCTGTTCGGGTGCCTGTAAGTTAAAAAGCATGTTATTGTTAACATGGAGAGGTATGTTCGTAGAATGAACACAATCACATGCAGCTTGACTAGTACAGAAAAAAAATTGTCTTCACCCAATAGAGAATTGTAGACGTGCTACAAGAAAAGCTACCAAGCTAGGGCAATTTTTGTCATTGCAGCAGTTGCGGTTCTGTTCAATTCAACAAACTCTAAGCAACACAATGACTGCTGCTACAGAACACGTGTGCTAGAGGTTAACGATGGTAAACTGCACGACCTCAATGTCAGGTTTTTTTGTTTGTGTGGTTTACTTTCACCATCTTTTCAGGAAAACGTCGCCCTATATATTGCGCAAACCTATGTTCTCTCAATTTGCGCAAACCAAGCGTTGGCTAACTTGGCACATTCAACCCGACATCAGCAATGAGGTTCTTATGCTGGTGTTTTATTTTCACCATCAACGTTGTTCTTGGTCCAGGTACGTTTTTGTTTCCCCTGTCTGCATGGGAGGAATTTCAGCACGTGTGCCTGTCGTACAGTAAAATGTGGAACAGCTTTCTTTGTTCGAATAGGTCGAGAATCAGAAAGTGGTTTTTCTGAGTGAAAAATTTTTCTGCGCAACGCCTTGCTAACACGAGGACACAGGGGATTTCTCTCAACAATCTCCTATCTTTCAACTATTGGTAATCAAATTGAAGATGGCACCCCTACTATACCGCTTCTTCTCCATCACAATAAAATTTGCTTTTCTCAGCTCATCTCAACGCTTAATTGAAACGAGCTAATTAAAAAGACGTTGTTATAACCTTATGCTATCTTGTTCCCCGTCAGTGTTGCCATAGAAAGGCGAACTTCAGTTTTCGTATGGATAGTACTTCAACTAATATTTCCAAAGACATGCAGTCTACACATAATAAGCTGATACAGAAAAGAAAGCACTAGAAGTTGCTAAAACTTGATAAAACTTGATTGCAACAGTGAATATGGCGTCGCCTCTTGTGCCTTAACCCTACAACCACAAGCATAGCACGAGATTAGCATTTGTCCTGGCTCAGAGGTCCCAGCAGGGTAAAGCTGGCTTTTTTCAGAATATAAAATGACGACTGCTCATTTAACTAATAAGAGCTTATGTATATTGATGAGCAAACAACATTTCGTACTTCGTACATAAAAGAAATTCCCCTTTTCTTCTACTCTCCTTCGTGCCAAATATTCTTATCAAAATAAATGAAACGACTCTAGTCTTTGGTGATCTTAATGTGATCTATGTGAGTTCATATAAAGGTTAGATTTGCCTAGGTTAAAATCAACCTATCTAGCTCAAATCCCAATTGCCTTGCAGTGGATTTTCGAGCAGCTGAAACAAAATGCCGAGCTGTGTTGGTTTATTTATTTTACCAGGATGTCAAATTGTTAGTGAGACTGAGGAAGAAAAATCTATATGAAGTATCAGAGCAACAATCTGTAAGAACACGTACAAAGGCAGCCGTAAAGGTCAACGTGAGCCAAGTAATTTTATTGAATTTTATTTTTCGTACATAAAAGAAATTCCCCTTTTCTTCTACTCTCCTTCGTGCCAAGTATTCTTATGGAAATAAATGAAACGACTCTAGTCTTTGGTGATCTTAATGTGATCTATGTGAGTTCATATAAAGGTTAGATTTGCGTAGGTTAAAATCAGCCTATCTAGCTCAAATCCCAATTGCCTTGCAGTGGATTTTCGAGCAGCTGAAACAAAATGCCGAGCTGTGTTGGTTTATTTATTTTACCAGGATGTCAAATTGTTAGTGAGACTGAGGAAGAAAAATCTATATGAAGTATCAGAGCAACAACCTGTAAGAACACGTACAAAGGCAGCCGTATAGGTCAACGTGAGCCAAGTGATTTTATTGAATACCAGATGCCGAAAGGCTTGTGGAAAGCTTCATTAATAAATTTTATTGTAAGCCTCCCCAATGAATCTCTCGAAATAGACTCGCTTGTTGTGCTTAGCCCATTTTAAAGCGAAACATGATTAGAAACGTAGAGAATAAACATAGCTGCAATCAATGGGTATGTTTCGGCTTGCGCAATAGTACAGCGCTTGCTCCAAATCAATTTCACGAAATTGAAATGTTGGCGGAGCAAACGAGAACATCACATCTAAATGAGCAAGCTCGCACTGCAAATTCGGTGTTTGCCCTTGCCGCCGTGCTATAGTCCCCTATTAACGGCGCTCATTAGCTCACTGGTATGTGAGGCAAATCTATTCACTTGCACTATTACTAGCTCGCCTAAACAAAGTAACCAAGACGTCTTTCCACCATCTTAATTGGCTTAGTGGTGACAGATCGAAGTCTAACAAGAAAAAGAAACATTAAGGAGGTCACTAAACGAAGGCTTACAGCCCTGGTCCTCGACAGCTGTTCACGTAATGTTTCTCGGCGTCTTTTTTTCATCAGGACACGATGCTGGTACGAATGCCCCAACAATGAACACTCGACATATTCCAGAAATCTGGTGGCGTACACTGTAAACAACTCGGACCGATTGTTGTAAGATTACAAAGTCAATCATCCCCGGTTCTGCTTTCACTGTTAGGCGTATTCGCTCTCTTCTTGTACTTTATTTCTCATTTCTTGCCACTTCAGTCTGTTCTGTAGTTATGGGTGTATTGTATGCCGTTTTTTCTATAAAGCCAATGACAGTATAACACGGTGTCGCATGTAAACTACGTGCAAGAATACTGGATAAACTACAACATGTTTTACACAAGACAGCTCCCGCTTTCTCATATATATTCTCAGCGACACTGTTGTTGTTTTTTTCAGCTTACTCAGAAAAACTACCAGACAGGTGCTTTAAGGAACCGGAAGCTGGTAGGTGCCGAGCATACCAGCCTACTTGGTATTTCGATACGAAATTTTCAAGTTGTAGAATGTTCATCTATGGTGGTTGCGGTGGAAATGACAACCAGTTCCCTTCAGAAAAGAAGTGCCAGTCGGTGTGCTTACGTAAGTACTTCGAAAGCGCATATTTTCTCGCCGCAGTAAGATTTGTTGTCTCGTCGGCAACAGAACCATGAAACATTGTCATACGTGTTCTATTCACGTTAGCTTCTGACCATTTGTTTATACACAGATGCACAGGTGACACGTACGTACTTATTTTCGCTGTCATTAAAAGGAAATACCATTACATAGGCCGTTACTTGCACCTTACAGCACTCCTTCGCAGCGCTCCTTCGCCTCTGACGCCTGTCAATGAAGTGTCGTCGTTATACTATCGCCATGCCATCGTCTCGTGTGGTGGCACATGTTTATTCGGAGAACACATGTAACACACGCTGACCCATCGACTGCCCTCCGGCCCCATCGCTATTGCTTTCTTTCGGTGCACACGTTGTACTACGCGGGCTGGATGATTGGGAGAGGCATGAAGAGGCAATACGTCGCGATATGTCGCAGAATTTTCCTCAATCACATGACCTCACCTGTCCACACGAGGGAAGAAAATATGACGATTCAGGAGCACGCACAGGCATCCAGAATAACATCTCATCAGCTCGACAGAGCGGCTTGAATGGTAGAAAGGTTTGTAGTTGCGGACAGTCTGGTGTTAAATGTGAAGACAGATAAGGTGGGACCGGCTGGTGCGGGTACATACATTGTTATCGCTGGAGGCATATCGACAACACATGCATATGTGGTCAAGATACAAACACAGAGATTCTCGGAACAGGTGGCAAGGATGCCAAACAGGCGGTCACGTTTAACGGGATGATTGACGAGGCACGGGCATGCCGAATCATTAACTGCGTATTTTGCCAGCACTAACCCCTTTAAATATTCCTTGCTTCCTCGCACAATAACCGAATGGAATAACTTGCCAATATCGCTTCTAACTCTAAAAGCATTGAACGTGTCGACAGCTGAACATGCGGCAGTTGAAAAATGCTGCTGTTTGGTTCTTTGTTGTCATGTTTTGGTGTAGAGTTTCTCAAATTATTTATTTGTTTTCCGACAATCATGCCATTGTAATTATTCCTTGTTATTTTTGTTTTGCTTGTGACGTGCGCTTGCATTTTTTTATGTACTTCTCCCTTTCCTGCAAGGGCCCCTAAAGGCTTGCAGTATTTTCTAAAGAAAAAAGTGATAATAAAATGGTATCAATCAAGCCGGTCACATAAGGAAAGCTAGCAGTGCCGGAAGATCGTAAAGAGCGTTTATCTCAATCTTCTTCGCGTATAATGACGGCGATCAATCTTCGCAAGTCTGTCGCGGCTGTCAGAAAGTGATAAGTATCAAGGGACTATATTTCTTCAATGAACTGTCAAATCGGGACAACATATTTCGCAGCAACGCTCTCACTAGTAACCGCCTCAGTCGCGGCTATAAGGGAGAAGCTCCAGACAGCAGCAGCAGCAGAGTGAACATTTTGCAGATGAGAAGTCCTTGTATCTCTAGCAAGGATCCTCGTTGTTCTAAAAGATTCCGAATAATGATCACGAATATATACTCAGTGCTGTTTATTATTTCGGCACTCATCCATGCAGCATTGTCGGGGGTGCGGTTTCGGTTGTGTCGCGCTGGTTCATCAAAACAGAACTAATGCCCTTTGTGTGCCAACTGACTTCTTAACTAAAACACATTACGTTCTGGCACTTCATGTGCAAAGCGTATCATATATGTGCTGAAATTTCTTTTTCATGCACATCTGTGTGCTTTACTGTCGGCCACGGTGTTAGAAGTATTTTAGGTGGACGAACGGCGCCTCCGGAAAGGGGGAACTACGGTCCGCGTCTTGTGCAGGAGGCCCGAGATGGCGCCACAGTACTCGCGGCCGACGCGAGGTGTCATGCGTGGTCGCTTCGGGGCCGCGAACACCGCTCCAAACATATAAAAGAACTCAGCCTTCACGCTATGACGAGCGCAATAAGGTAAAAATGGTGAACAAATACGAAATTTGTGATACAGCCATAGATATCTGTTCAATATGTCAATTCACCACCTCGAACGTTCGCAATAGGGGGATGTCTTCGCATTCGGACATGTGAGATCGCGCATTTAGGTATATGACAGTGAATAAGTCGCGTTGAAATATGACAGATGTTAGTTCTGTTTGTCGAAGTAATGTTTACCTAGTTAGACAAAAATAACGTATTAGCCGCAGTATTACAGCAGCAAAACGTACTGTCGATTGCTGTCTCGGACATTCGGAGCAATTAGCAGTCGTTGATCACGCATAAAACATGCGTGATGAATACAACGTTTGTTAACGCTAGCTTGTTGCACTTAAAACAGTGAATTTTAGCGAAGTGAGTGGTATGAAAACACACGTGAAAAACACACGTGAAAGATATGAGTAGCACTGAAAACACACGTGAAAACAAAAAATTTGACTTCAAGTTTGAGGCAGCAACATCACTGGACTAGTTTCGAAAGCTTCGCAACTTTTGAGATTTGTTGCTCTCAATCTTTTTGAGTTGCTTGCAATATTACCGCATCCGCACTCCTACATAGTAGTGAAGAACTTGTGCCATGATCTCTACTTTATGTTCCTGACATGGAAATGACAGGTTGTAATTATACGCTGGTTGTAACACAAAGCCAATAGTTAATTCATACGCTTGCTTATCGCGAGCGTGCTTCTGAAATTTTCTTTCAGTTTCTTTCAAAAGATGAAATAGGGCAGCATTTGGGTGCGTCAGTCCTCCTCTTGTTTTCAAAACTACAATAGCTGCTCCAGCTCTTCACAGATCACCTGTTGCAGTCAATCCAAGCTTGCACAGTGAACAATTTGTGTTCTTTAGGACTTTTCTGCACAGAAACCCACATAGATAGTAAATTATGCAGTCGGTGATGCTGTCTGATGCAGATACAGAGTCAAATGCATCATCACACTCAATGCCATCTTGCAAGAATCCGTCAAGCCTACTCTTCAGCTCATCCAGCCGTGATTGACTGAGCACATCCTCCTCAAAAGCTGACGTCAAATCAGACAAGCTAAGGAGACGTGGCTCTTCACTGGGCAGTGACTGGCAATTTCCGTACTTGGGTGGCTTTACGAGTCTGTAAATGGATAGCATGCTGTATAAATGCGAAAACGTCGGCAAGCAGGGATGTTCATTTTGGCCTCCAGCTTGGCGTATGACACTAAAGAACTTTTCCAGAACGTCTTGGTTAAACTTTGCAGTTAACACATATTTGAAATCACATTTCTTTAACAAGTAGTTTGAGAGCTGAATTGTCGACAGAATAGTCACTCGCAAGCCCTCAGCTGTATTTTGTGAGAGAAAACTTTGAGAGAGAATTCGTCCTGCCTTGACCTCTTCCTCCCAATCATTAAGCCGCTATAGAGAGGATTCCAGCACTTCAAAATCCGTTCCGACTAATATAAGACCTTCCTTAGGGTGTCTGCGATTCACGGCATCAAAAAGGTTGTGAATTCGCACTGTAAAACCGACGGAGCCTTTGACATTTTCAAGGCCCGGTGTACCTTTGTTAGAATACAACTGTAAACCTTTCGCAACACTAATACTAATTTGACGGCTTGCTCACACGAATAGTACAGCTTGTCGTCGCGCAAAAAGAACAAAAAGAAGGGCGCAACGTGGCACCAATTGCTTCTACTTGACGGCGACCGCTCGTCCACAAATGCGCAACAGGAGCCGCCTCGCCCGATTTGTCGGATGGATGGATGAGTGTTATGAGCATCCCCTTTGGAACGGGGCGGTGGGTTGCGCCACCAAGCTCTTGCTACTATACTGCCTAATATTGGACCTAGGTTAAACAATGAAAAAGACAAAAAAAATACTATGAACTACCACGGCCAAATTTTCTGATCCCCTATTGCGAACTGTGCTTTCGTACGTCTCCGTCTTTTGTCGTTTCCCTACTTTTCTTCCACCAATCCTCCAGTCGCCTCTTACTAATGTCTATTGCGGACATGTTTGCCACGCTTTCTATTGCGGTCCCGCGACCGCTTCTGACATCTGGTGGCGTGAGGGAGCGGAGGTACCGAAGTTCAACGCAGCGAGTGCACGGCGGAGGCACACCGTCGTTCCACCTGTGCTTCTAACACCTTGCTGTCGGCGTATCACCTTTCGCACGCCTGATTTCTGCAATCTTTGAGAGGGATCAATCAAGTTTAAAATATTATGCCAGAAAAAAACATCACGCATGTTGTTCGTAGTACAACTTGTGCAAGGTGCACAAAGAGGAGATAGCAGCGATATTATAATTTTAAAATCAAAAGCGAATAACATGATATCATGCCCTTCTCTCTCCAACGCGACGTCGACTTTGCATGTGTTCGGCTCTGGAAGGGCAGCAAGCGCGCTAAATGTAGGACTGTTTCTTCGCAGAGAGCACAATCTGTCGATGCAACAGCTGGTAGAAATCGTTTGAGCCTGTTTTATGGCAGGCAGCATGTGTTTTTTTTTCTAGCACAAGAGAGGTAATGACACGACTGCGTGTTACGGTGATATCTTACATTATAGGCAGTGCATGGAGTGGTAGTGCTCAGGCTTTCCCACGAGTAATAAACCAGCACGTTGATTAAACGCGTTACCCACTAACGTCGCCATAGGTTCATGTGTATAAGTAGTTTTATTTAAATGTGGGATCTTTTACTAATGCTATGAACATCTCTTAAAATTTCAGCATCATGGCAGCCAAAACGCATCTGCAGCGCTAAGCCTAAACATGGACACGGCAAGGTCCCTCCGAATTTCTGGTATTTTGATTCTGGTTCAGCCACTTGCCAGCGGTATAAGAGCGGCCTCTCTGAACGAAGAGTAAACAA
Source organism: Dermacentor albipictus (assembly GCF_038994185.2). Taxonomy (NCBI): domain Eukaryota; kingdom Metazoa; phylum Arthropoda; class Arachnida; order Ixodida; family Ixodidae; genus Dermacentor; species Dermacentor albipictus. The sequence goes on along the minus strand of NC_091827.1, from coordinate 40,409,924 downwards.
GTACCCTTCGTGTGAAAAATGTATGGCGGCTTGCACTAGTAAGTCCTAGTAGTTGACTTTGCGACCACAAACGACATTTCGTCGTTTTCCTGCACTTCATTTGTCAAAGCAAAATCATCCAGGAATCAGTAAACTTCAAACTAACGGTAAACTTCAATCTAATGGTAAACGTCAATCTCTAGACAAACGAACTGATTGAGGAGTTCTGCTTCTTTCACAATGTTTCTCTTTTAATCGCACAGGCGTTCAATAGGAACTGAGGAACGGTCGCTGATAATGACATCAATACATAGCCATTCTTTTGTCTATCGACATGTGCCTGCTGAACTCCTCACACTCTCACTGATACAAACCCCCCATTAATAAAAGGATGTTGCAACTGCAATTTTAACACAACGTGTGAAAACCCCAGTTATTTCCAGCGTTTACTCCTAGTCTTTAGAATACCTACATGCTTTCCGCTTATTGCGTCAACCTTTGGTTGTTCATATTTCATTCTTTATACTCTCCTTAGATATGGACTTCCGAAAGGTCTGCCGCTCGCTTATGATTGCGGAACCCGGCCCAGGTGGACCAGAATAGGCAGCTACATTCAGATGGTATTCTGAATCCGTCACAAGGACAGTGTCACGTGTATTGGGAACGTTTTGATGGAGCTCGAAAATGAACCCTTGAATGCATTCAAGTATCAGATTGTCTTGTATTCTCATCCTACAAACGAGCTGATCATACCCAGCTAAAACACCAAGTACGGTCATTGCAAACGCAGCCACTGAACACACCAGCTTTCGCTTACAGGTAAGTGCTAAAACATGGGCAATGAACTGCGACTACATTATATGGGAAAGAAGCAGTATTTACAACATGACGCAATGCAAATGTGTGGCGCTAGCCTGCCGAACAGCTCTATGCATTCATGCAAAGAACATGAATTCAAGCATGATGAACACTCGTGCGTTCAGGCATTCATGCACAGTGGCGTAGCAACAGGGGGGGCCGGGGGGCCGTGGGCCCCGGGTGCAAGGGGCCAGTGGGGGTGTGGGGGGCGTCATATACGTCTGAAGACTCTCCTCTTTCCGCCGGCTACACCCGGGGGGGGGAGGGGGGAGGTGACAGAAGACCTATGGGCCCCGGGTGCCACATGACCTAGCTACGCCACTGTTCATGCACTAAACGTCTAAATGCTCGTAACTGAAGGAACTTGCGGAGAGAAACTGCAGGCTGCGTTGAAGCTCCCTCTACTAGGCGTCACCAACCGCCGTGGTGGGGCCAGTGGCTACGGCGTTAGGCTACAAAACTCCAGGGAGTGGTACCGAAGCCCGGCCGCGGCAGCCGTATTCTGACGCGGGTGAAATGCAAAAAGGCCCGCGTACCGCATATTATGCGCACCTTAAAGGACCCCAGGTGGTCAAAATTAATCCGGAGTTGCTTACAACGGCGTGCATGACAATTATAACGTGGTTTTGGCACTTAAAACCACATAATTTATTGTTTTTTTTTACTTGGCTTCATGAAGCATTTGTGGAATCAATTGGGACTGATTTAATTTTTAATGAATTGATTTTTAATGAGAATACCATCCTTAGGATCCTTCACACGCATTTCAGCTGCTGGCTGGCGGCCTGTTGACCTATCTGTCTATCTGTTTGTGTACCCATGTCTCCAACCGTTCTTGCACCAAACTGGGTCACGGGGTAGCACATGGACAAATTGCTGGAACGTTGGGCTGCGGCACGGAGAGAACGGGGCTTGAAACCAAGGATTTTCTAACATAACACCGTTCCAACTTGTTTTTGTTTCTGCCACTAGCCCTCACCTATCGTCACAGAAATATTTCGCGCCACCGCAGCTTCACCTGTCTGTAACGCAATCTCAACAAAACCGCCAAAGCTCCCCATCCGACAGCACACGTACCCACTGATACTGCATGATTAGGCATAACAAAAGACAAAAAATATACGATTCCACAAGTGTTTCATCATAAGCGCAACGCTACTGGTTTAAACGTTTCAGGCTGCGCCCACTTCACCTATCTGTCACGTGGTGCCACAAAACCACGAAAGCTCAGCACGCAGAAATACGTGTACACGCTAAAGATATGCGGAACGAAACTGCATTTCTTGTGTGTGTGTGTGTGGGGGGGGGGGGGGGGGGGGGGATAGTCCGAGAATATACCGTTCAAGAAAGAATAAAATATGGCTACCCACGGATTTCTATGGCACTGGGTACTCCGAGGTTCCGGGGATAATTCATGTTCCTGCGCGTCATAACATTTTCGGCGAAGTGTAACCTTTTCAAGCCCTTTTCGCCATGTATACGACAGCGCTATGCCAACTCTTTTTCACAGAGCAATGGTTGTAGTGGCATTTCTAACCTACCCGTTGCACGGCACCACGAATTTTGACTCGCAGACGCCGGCACCGCCCTTTTCAGCCGGTTACATAATTTAGTTATTCTACCCCGGAATCACGGAAACTTTCCCCACTCCTTCGCACTCCTCGCCTCTTGCCCATCTACCAAATAGGTAAGAAAAACCTTTCGAGGTAAGCAGTGGTATTCACTTTCAAAGACAAAGGTAAGGTACTATAAGTAAGGAGCGCGTTTGCTGAGCTGCTCAAACAACGCTGCGGGTCACCGCCCGTTGCTCGCGCTGGCACTTACATAAATTTCATGTTTGAAAACGAGAATGAAATCAGAATGAAGTAGATTGACGTTACACGGCCCCACCCGCCAGACCAATTTGGGCCACTGGGTATGTCGCACATAGGTGTTTGACGCTCTTCAAAGAACCTTTCTGACGCCAATTTGGAACACGGTGTAGGTGCGTCAGATATGTGCCGCTGTTCAGTGATCCTCTTTGGTGCCTACTTGGGTCAATGAGCATGTGCTACTCACTGTACTCGGCTCTTCAGTGAACTTTCTTGACGCAAACTTAGTTCAATGGGTAATTACCACTTGTTATGTGTCGCTCTTCAAAGAACCTCTTCGACGCCAAGTTGGGTCATTGGACGTGTCCCACGTGGCGTGTGCTTCATTTAATAAACCTCTTTGACTCCAACTGTGGCATTGATCTGCAACTTAAAAAAATTATAGGGTTTTACGTGACAAAACCACTTTCTGATTATGAGGCACGCCGTAGTGGAGGACTCCGGAAATTTCGACCACCTGGGGTTCTTTAACGTGCACCTAATTCTAAGTACACGGGTGTTTTCGCATTTCGCCCCCATCGAAATGCGGCCGCCGTGGCCGGGATTCGATCCCGTGACCTCGTGCTCAGCAGTCTAACACCATTAGCCCCGAGAACGAACACGAGCGGCGCTGCGAGCGCCGCTCGCGTGACGTCAGGGCACGGACTCGCGCCCGTCGTCTGCTACAGTTCGGGCGCTTTCTGCGGTGTTTTCGTTTGTTCGCCCTCGTTCTCTCTGCTTGTATACTTATGGTGGTCGTCTCAAATATATTTTTACGACGTCTTCCTTTGCGAACATTTATTCAAAGAGCTAATTTCTTATACAACAATGCAGCTCTCGAAGGCAACGCTACAGTGCCAGCCGAAGCTACGCAGACCAGCCCATTGCGGGTTTTTCATACGCGGATAGACAATCGCAAGAGCATAGCCTATAGGAATCCAGTTATGATACCATACCTGCCGCGGTGCAACAAGTATGTCACTAAGCTGGCTATATATGACTTCTACAGCAGTTACGTTGATTTTATTCCGCTAAAACAGGTTTGCTCACGACGAGTAGTTCATGGTATAATATCGAATTTTCGCATTTCCTCACAGAAACGCTCGGCAGTAGCACGGGGACTTAACTAATACTGGAGCTTAGATTCTACACGCCTCACTTGCTTCTTTAACTGCTTGTCAACATTAGGCGGTTCTTCACGTGTTCATTTTTTTTTTAAACGGCGAAAACTTGAAGTAAAGTTAATGAAGGCTTACAGCTATTTACAGAGTACAAATAGGAATGTACCAATATATATTCCCTTTTCAGTGCTACACGTTCAACTCACCTCTTTAGAGCGCGTTTGTTAATGAATAATAATGTATGTTATGTTCCTCTTTTTTTGTCTATGTTACCTAGTGTATATCATTTATTTATTTCAATGCCGCAGTGTGTTTTGCATTGTTATTGTGGAAACATTTCACTGTTCTTTCATATATTGTATAACTGCAATGTTTTATGGCCACTATATAATTGTAGTTTATATGGCGCTTGATGTGTTACCCCATGCAGCCATATTGTACCTAACGGGGTGAGGTTACCTCAAGCCGCGTCTGTGCGACTTTTTTCCCTCATCCACCTCCACTTATCATTCCTCTGTACATATGTGTGTGTAAATGGAAATTATTAAATCAAATCAAACTCACTTGAGAAATTTACTGGTGCTTGCTGCTTGAGGAATATACATGACGAATCTGTTTGGCGAACTGACACAGGCTGCTCGGCCCAATTTTTTTAGTGAAGTATGCCTGCTGGACCGCATCGCTGCAGCCAGAAAGAAGTCGAAGCGTCAATGATTAGTAGTATGGGACATATTGAAGATATCGAAATTCCCCCGGTGGAGGGTCAGAAATCAAGTGAAAGTATATGCAAGGCTTGTGGTGCTTTCTTTATGAATGTTTGCGATTGGATTGGAGCAAACTTAATTTGCCTGCAAGGTTCTCTTTTATGTACCGACGAAGCGAATAGTTATCCGTTTGTATAATTGAATAACGCTGGATCGAGACATGGTGAGACAGAAGGTGCTTGAATTTTCCTTTTGTATACAGGAAATCTAAGCTGCGGTGTAGTAGCTCGAGAATACTTTAGCCATTCCAGTTGGCGCTGTAAAAAACATGCTTTATGGTTTTAATTCGAAGTTGTAGCGAACTGATGGGTTTCGCGAACATAGCGTGCCTCGCCATACGGACAGTCGATTGCTACCGTTGCGTGGTCAGGGGTGTGCCATATTGTCGATAAAGGCTACTGAGGGCCACTATGAAACATTTCATCACTTTCAATTAAGTGGCTCTCGATCTTAACAACGAAACTTTTCTCTTAGGTGATTGCTACTATGGTGTTTGTGAATTAACCATGTAAATACTCTACATGACGCGCCGTCGTGTTAGCAGCCATGAGCAATTCGTTTTTTTGGAGGCCTGTTTCAGAGGGGGATGAAAGTAGCAGCAAACTTTTTCATAAGAAATGCGCGCCTAACTATTTTTTTGCGTATTAATGAATAGCCATATTTGTATAGAACAACACACCAGAGTAATAGGAATCATGATGAGAGCTTCGCTGGGCAGTGTCTTTCTAAAATCAGATAACATGTTGACGCCAATTACCAGATTTTTCTTCCACGTAAAATGCAATGCCTCTCATAGCTAAATACTAAAGGAATGTTAAATGTTTAGCGAAGCATCATACACAACTTCGCACGTTGAATTTGCAGATATTATTTTTTTAGTCAAAATTTACCGATAGACATGGCGCATATATGCATTGCAAAACCTAGTAGACCCCTTTAACGCTACTTAGCTTGCGATATCCAAGCCGCAATGTTTCTCGACTCACACGCTTTTGAAGAAGAAACTGTGGTTAAGGTATGGCAGCTGAAAGAAGCCGCCGTATTCTTCAATACGTACGGCTCGAGCCACCCATGCCCCAAGCATACACGAAGGGAACGAGCGCGCGCGGCAGCCGAGCGAACCGGAGCGAGCGGCGTCCTGGCCGTGACGTCACTCGCGAGAGGGCGCCACTCCTAATTCTCGGGGCTTATAGCCACTGAGCAACCACGGCGGGTCGATCTGCAACTTAGTATGCACTGCTCTTCAATGGCAAAAACAACTTAGTATGCACTGCTCTTCAATGGCAAAAACGAATTCAATATTTATCCGGTGTTGGGAGGAATCGAGCCCGAGTCACATATAACCAGACAATGTTTACAGGATGTATATTCCCTCAACCAACGCGCGTGGATTTCAAGGCAATGCCGCTTAATGACGCAGTGCGTCCACGGAGGAGCACGGCTTACTGCATACATGCCTCATGCATGACGCGTATCTGCAGTGGAAACACGGTGTCGCTGTATTGCTTCCTGGCTCATTGCAATAACGCCTAGATTCCCGGTGAGATTAGCTCTGACGCGTGTTGTTTTACTAAAGGAACTCGCGATGACCATAGCTGGCTTGAATAACGATTAACCTCAGATCGCGATGGCACCAGCTTTGAGGCTTTTGCGAACCTAACGCGCCACTGCGAACTCGATCTTTTAGAGGGCGGAGACCGAGAAACAGTTCTCTTGAAGCAGGTAACCTAAGGTAACATTTTGTCACGAATGAGTACTGGTGTTTCTGCTGGCACATGCTTCACATACGTGCCAAGTAAGCAAGAATATTACAGTCGTATCGCAGCCACAAAAATAAATTTAATATTTCACCCCGCCATTGGCGTAATTCAGCTTGCAACCTTCACGCAAGCCCGATATCTGACGCAACCAAATTCACCTTCGTAGATGATGTCACCTGAACACTACACTTCGCTCATATAAATTTTAAAAAGCTATGCCCCAAGTTGCTATTCGAGAAACTTCATGAGGTACTATCAAGAACAAGAGCGCTAATTTGGGATAGTTGGTTAAGCACAAACATAATGAAAAATGCATCGCGGTCAAGCGCACTAGGAGAACCACCATGATGTAGTCGATGCGTCGTCCTGTTTTCTGCGAAGTTGTTCCACAATGCAGAGATTATAGCGGGTTGAAATTCTTTAACATGGCACATATATTTACTGATGGTTCATCAGTATCTCAAAACTCATATTGAGATTTGTTTAATGCCGTCCACAAAAAAAGAATGTGACGTTATCACCTCGAAAGACCCAATCTATCGACATTAGCCGACTTTCGTGCATTGAAAGCAGCTCTCAGATACGTGCTCCCACTTTTTTCGCGACATTGGTACATAATTGCAGACTAGAAGGCAGCTTTCCAATGTCTGAAACAAGAAAAAATGGCTGTAGCTTAGCTAAGGTTAAGCCCAGGATGCGAAGCATACTAGCCTTTATTTTAGTTGTTGAACCACTGTTTAGCCTGGTGAACTGCTGTTGCTTGGCTATATTTGGTTCGGCTAGACGAAGAAACAACTCATGCAGGCGAGCGCACGAGCTGAGACCCAGCTATGTAGCTACGCGGCCGCAAGCGAGCGCACGAGTTGAGCCTCCGCTTTTGCAGCTGCTATGACGTCACATGGCAGCTACGCGGCCGCGCGCGGCGCAGCAAGGAAGAGCGTGGCTGTGCGGCTAGTATGCTTCGCATAAAAGCAATTTTATCTACCAACTGGCTATTAACAACTATACACAAGCCACTAAACACGTAAAGCTGGTCAGCTCAAAACTTTTCACTTCATGGCTTCCACCTGTGGCATATCACACAATGAAAAAACGTGCAAGGCGGTTGGTAAGGGCCATAGCAACATAAATTCACGATGGATATTTGTCCCAATAACACTGGCATCAGCATTGCAAAGCTGTGTTGCACTAATACCATCCAAGCCAAGCATGTGCTCAAAAGCCGTAGTTAGGGCTACATCTAAAAAAATCACCGCAATATCAGACAAAACCCTAAAAAGGTAAACCGCGCCCAGTTTTCATTAAAAGTAACGCAATATAACGTGTAAAGAGGACTAGCACGTTCCAGATCGCGTTCACGTATGAGGCAGAAATAATTTATATTCCGGTACTCCAACGTACAGCAGTTTCTAATTACTTTCCGTAGTCTGCAACAAACCACTGATGCGCACTGCTCATCCAAAGGACCTCCGGCATTTGCCCATAATTGGCGTTGACTCACGACCTACATCGCAACTGAGGTGCATTCACAAAAAACACGTGAGGACAAAATGTCTAACCTACGCTACAATAATTGTACAATTAATGCGCACCACAGGGCCTCAGAAGATATGGCGCTCTGCTTCAGATTGACGACGCCATGGCTTCAATTCCCAGTCGTTACAGTCACATTCCGAGTCGTATTTCAAGAATTCAAAAATGCTTTCTTGCCCTGGTATAGGCACACGTAGATAAACCCCAGACGGTAAATGCGTATCAAAAACACCCTCCATGTCGTCTCCCACAAGGAGTTAGTTACGCAGAGACGTTGAACGCCATCATTTTATTTCACTATCCCGTTCATAGTTCTTAGCCATACCTGCAGACAATTTGCACATCTCATTAACAGCGGTGTTTCTCTATGGTTGAGACATCATAGCTCCGTAGGCTGAGCCTACAGGTACAGAATGATGTATCGAAACAACGTATCTGAGTACACCCTTCTAGCTTTGTGCAGGTTTCAATTCCAACTAGGAATCAAGCTCACCAAACATCATCTCTTGGCATGACATTGGCCTGGCGCCACCAGCAGCATTCGCGCAATGCTTAGTGAAACTACGTGTGTTTATCTTTGGTTGTGCATGCAATTGGATGAAGACTAGAAACTTCCCTAACAACTTGCTTTCATTGTCGAGCAACCTGCTATTTTCATACCACGGCTTGACAAACGAAGAGTGCACCACAAGCACTGTGGAAATACCCAGCTGGTGAAGCGCGAACCAGACCAATATAAGGCCTGCCTTTCCATGTTTTTGCTATACGCAGTGCATGATGCAAGTGGGCAACCATTAATGGCAAGATCAGGAATTGGTCTCCGCAAAGTCCGGAAGCTGGGCGTGGATACACGTGTGCAGTAGTAGGCGCGTGGTTCTTAGACTGTCTTATGCGGAACGCTTGCATCTTATATATTCAACTTCATGAACCCCGTGTTATGAAGAACGAAGTTATCGTTTGAATAAGATACAAATTCTATGTGAATTCCCGCCATTTAGTCCGAAGGCGAACTGGTGTTGCAGTATTGGACGTTTTCCTTCTCGCCATAGTCCCGATTGACAGAATTCCAGCCCACCGCCCTCGCTCCTTTACTAACAGCGCTAACCGAAGGTAATCCACCGGACGTTCTATCAACTGCATGTAACACGCTGCACAAGCAGCCTGTTCAGAAACTTGATTATCGATATTACGGAATTTGTAAACGCATACAAAATAAACCAAACTCAGCGGCGTCTTCCAGTAAGTCTATAGAGAGAGCGTCATGAATCCCGTCATATACAACGGGATCATTGGGTTGCAATTTCTTACGCAATACAAATACCTCTGTGACCAGTGAAAGCACAATCTACTCGATGCAGCCAGTTTCTGAAACTGTAAAACTGGAACTACTAGAAGCAAGCACTTAATTTCGTACTGTTCCACGCACGTTCCATTGGGCAAGCTTGCACCAGAGCGTTTATAGTTGTGTTCGTCCAAAAAAAAAAATAGCTACTGCCTGTGCTGAGGTTTCTCTACAGAATGAAAGTAGACAATGCTAAAACAGAATGTATACAGACCCAAGTATAGGTACAACACTTGTTCCCAGAAGCGCCTTGTGCCTGACAAGGTGTTATCCGAGCAACAACTCTATGCACATTGTTTGAAATTCCAAACACCTGCGTGATTTTCGCAAACGTAACAAACATTTTCGCTTTGCACAAGGGGTTTGTACAGAACCATCGCTTGAAAGGTTTTTTAGGTTTGTTATACTAAGCCCCTTCTATAAAAAGCTTACCACAGCATTGCATCCAGACACGTCGTCAAAGGTTGCCATCTTACCCGCAAATTGAATACTATAACCATGTTTAGCAACGTGCCTGTGTTTATCTCCTGTGTTGTTTTTGTGCATGGTAAGTGGCTGCCTTTCACTCGTTAGGACACTCGTAAGAGTGACAGCTTTGTTTCTTCTTTGTTGTCGCTCGGAACTGTCTTTCTTCTGAAAAACAATCACTTTTTATTTCATGTTAACTCTCTTCGCTTACTCAAGGATTACACGATGATTTTTTAGCCCCGAGGTTTCGGCGTTAGAATACGCGTATCCGTATCTGTTAGATTCGCGCTACAATTTTCGCTAAACGTCATGCCTTTGAAAAGTGAAGTTCTTATGAGTCGCCGGCTTGAATATTTCTGAGTCGCTTAAACATTTTATGTAAGCGCAATTTTCTCAACTTCGAACCGCTTATACAGCAAGACTATAACTACCCGCCGTGGTTGCTCAGTGGCTATGGTGTTGGGCTGCTGAGCACGAGGTCACGGGATTGAATCCCGGCCACGGCGGCCGCATTTCGATGGAGGCGAAATGCGAAGACACCCGTGTGCTTAGATTTAGGTGCACGTTAAAGAACCCCAGGTGGTCAAAATTTCCGGAGTCCTCCACTACGGCGTGCCTCATAATCAGAAAGTGGTTTTGGCACGTAAAACCCCAAATATTTTATTATTATTAAGACTATAACTCGGCAATAGCGCAAGTGAAGCCAGCGAACGTGGGTGACTCATTCGGTTCTTTATTCACCAGCTGTGACGAAAGCAAGCTTTCACGATGGATACTGCGACCTTGTTCGTTTTCCTCTTCCTCAAATAATTGTGCTGAGCCAGTTTAGAACGATGGCCCAGATGCCTGCGGTTACAGACGTGACTATTGGCGTGGCGAACGGGAAGGTGGCAGTGGTCGTAAAAGGTGGGTAGATTTTACGCGTCCTGAGAATCAATATTAGGTGACGCATTTTGACCGGTAACTGCCAACCTAGTACTAGCTGCGCTTCTCCAGAGTGTTATCAAATCAACTAACATTTTATTGGAACACATGAAATTGTATTTGTTACGCGAACGGCTGTGGGACTACGGCACCAAGACGTGGGCGGCGACAGTGGTGACAAGAGCATAATAATGTGAAAGCACCGGCTAGACGGTTATGCATATTCAGGCGGAAACAGCGCTGAGGACACGGACAAAGGCAAACGAACATCAAAAATGACACTATGCGCTGATTGAAAACTGAGTTAGTGGTGGGTTTATAAACATTTAAATACGCCGGGACGCATCGTCAAAGGCCTAAAAAACATAACGAAAAAATCCACAGATCGCTGACACTCACGAAATGGGGCATGCGGGTGCTACAGGCTCCTGGTCATAGGTTGCTAAACAAGTATGGAAGCTAAGTGATGAGATTGGCAAAGTATCGTTGGTATCGAATCACGGTTTTCATTGCGAATGACACAGGGACGTCTATAACAGTTGAAATCGCAAACAAGAATTCTTTCAGAACAAGTGCCGACCCTGTGCTGAGTGTTACTAAAATGCGTTGTTAAGACACTGAATTCTAAGTAGTTGGTCAAAACCACCATATACTAAGTGGGAACGTTTACTGGTCCTTTCGTGCAGGTTTGTCAATAGGCGAGCGTCAGAAGGATCCCCCACCCGAAGGATGATTCCGATACGCCTTTAATCCCAACACGCCCTCACCGATGAATGTATTTGCGTGTTCCAACTAACATGGCTAAAGAAGCTAGTCAGACATACATTTTTTTTTCTTCGCACACGTGATTTATTAGGCGTACGGATAAAAAAAACGTTCTCGTAATACATTTCTTAGTAACACTTCACTGTTTGTAACACTGTTCGTGCCGGTGTAGTAAGCACTAAGGTTCATCGGTCTTTAACTCTTAAAGTAATCGCTGATAGAATAGTGAACGCTGGTCTTAATTTTTGTACCTTACCACTGATCTGCTTGTCATGATCCCATGTGTGCGTTGACCAGAACACGCGTGCGTTTCTTACTCCCGGGGACGCCTTTAATAAAACTTCAATTGTAAGTGAGCCTTTGTCCCATCTTCCTTGTTCCTGGACGTTCTTGTAGTTAGCGCAGCGTTCACACTAACTTCTTCATGTTCCAGCCTATATTAAATCGCCGACTAGGTGTGAGCTACCGCCCGACTCTGGTGCATGCCGAGCATCTAAGCCGAGGTGGTATTTTAATTCCACAGCAAGAGTTTGTAAAATGTTCATCTATGGCGGTTGCCCAGGAAACGACAATAGATTCAATTTCGAAAAAGATTGCCAGCAAACATGCATGCGTAAGTACATGAAAATAATTTTTTATGCAATTTTTGTTAAAATGACCTACAAGAAATACCGGTCCTGATAGTTAAAGGGGCAGTAGTTGTCAAGAAAATTTGATTACTCTTTGTCACGCCCAAAAGCAAGGCGAATGTTTGCTACACATAATACACAATCCATGTGCTTTCTGTTGTCGCTACTTCAATTGTCTCACGGTATTCGTTCCAAATTCAACAAATATACACACGAGCAAGTGCTACTGGCATAAAGCAATATTAGAATAGCCCTTTGAAAATGGTGAGACTTGCGTTGCTATTGCGTTGCCTCGTACGTATATTAACCCTAAATGTTTATACCAATAATTACTCCAATGTCTGCAAGCTGCTACTATGGAGGTACCCATTGGCAAACATGAAATAAGCGAGTGTTGCTGATCGAATTAGTAGTGACTCTCATGCACAGAATGAAGGAGAGATGAAAAGAGAGTAACGATAGTAGCGCCACCTTGTAGTCACTTGTACTACTCATTCTTTACCTCATGCGTAGTCTATAGAGGACTGGCGCACGACGTCAGCAGAGTACTGCTATACGCCCTTATTGAACTCTTTTATACTTCGATAGAAAGACAGCGAAAATTATCATTCACCTGACTGTGACACGAAGCTACAAGAAAAGCAGAGATAGGGGGCAGCTTCTAGCTTTTTATTCCGTTGCCCAGCCTTCTCTTTAGGAAATCCATATTTTCATTATTTTACATGCCCCGTCACGCGAATGACAATTTGCCCCTTCATTAACCTTCCTCAGTCACGCGCATTTGGCTTATTTTTATTTGCCATACTCGCTAATTGAATGCTCCTTGGATGCGGTCTCGCTCTGCTCCAGATGCTCTCAGAATGTTCTAAGACACACATTACACTCGCTCTGCCTTTGGTTGTAGTGAATGGAAGGTCGGTACCTCTATGTGCCACTGAGTATGTTGCGTGGCCAGTGGGTATTCGCCACTGTGACCACCGGATAAATGGCACTGTAACCGCAGGGTATCAGCGCAGTCTTATTAGCTGGAGCATGATTGGCGAGGGCGCATCGATCTGGTTAATTTGGTTCGTGTCCCTTCGGCATCTTAAAACACTACGCCATAGGAAAACGTCAAAGTGCGTTTCAAGCCGTTCTCTATGCTAAAATAAAGTGCGTAGAACTGCATGATTAACCATGAAATGAATGCGCCTCTTCAGACGTTGCTTTGCGTCAAAGGCCAGACATACTTGCTCTAGATTTGATGTAGCATTTCAATATCGTTCGCTACAGAACAGTTACACCATTCAGTGCGCCATTTTCTATGACACTGAAAAGCTTCGCATTATGTAGATGAAACAGGTGTTGGGTCTGCCACTAGAGTTTTTCTTTACAATGTGGGTTGCACGAGTCAGAGGCGATGTCTGGGCGAAGCCTTGACTAATGCGCAGCATCGCAGACTCAAGCACAATTAAATTTTTACGCGATATCTGTAGCAGCATCAACGACTGTAGTTGAATGCGGTGAAAGGTAAATGTATTATGCTTGCAACCTTGCACTTTTCCCTGATCTGGGAATGCCTTTCAGGTCCCCGAAAACGTCACCTATTTGGCATGGTCTTAAATTCCAATGTACCCAATGTGGTGTTTGCCACAAGAAAGGTTGTCCTCACTAGGCACGGAGGCTTCAGCCTCATTCCCCCTCCCCCTAGAGACGTGATGTATGCTTTATGATTCCCCGTGTAGTGGTCGACTCGACAAACTCTAAATATGCTGATACTATTTATGTTATTTGCTGTTGCCGCCATCGATTTTCTTCTCACGTGCGATAAAGCACGAGTGTTTGGGATTACTGAGCCAGCGAAAATAATTTGCGGCATGACTTTTGGTTAGACTAACTAAGACGCAAAGCTTCGCTTCCTAGTTCGTGTTCTCTTTGCTTACACATGTGTGCTGTTCACTCTGCATATGTCTTCATGTAGACACTTTATAGCTTGCTAGTTATTAAACCCAGGATACATTTCATTTATTTTTTTATTTTCCTTCGCGTTTCACTTGCCTATAGCTTAGAAAGTGAAACACAAGGTTCACATACACACAACGATTTATTATTATTCTATAAATGTTACCACCATTTCACCCATTAAGCATTACTGATAGCAGCCTTTCAAGTGCGTGTAAATGATGGGCATATTTGTCGACACATGCATAGCATGTCTTCCCACCTACGTTTTTAAACAATATTGACAAACAAACGTACGGCTATCAAGGTTCACCAACGGCTCAAATAAATATCTCTTCCTTAGCATAATCAATTTCTTCAATCAATTTTCGACTGCATGTTTGAAACATATCCTAACATACCGGTAAAGGACGCTGCTGGTATTTTTTTTTTTTGGCTCAGGTTGGGCTAGCCTTCAGGCAGCCTCTATTATTACAGCTTAAAGTTCACCTTCGGTGCTGTCTATAATTGCGCTTAGAATATGGTTTTGGTTGCAGATTTCCGTTCAAGTAAATACCTTTCTTGCCGTGTATTTCCAGGCGCTCGATATTTCAAGAGCATAAAAATTGATATTTATTTTTAAAAGCCTATGTCTAGAGATTTTACAAGCGAGAGGCACAACAACTTTACAGTGTAGGTGCATAATGACTTGCTTGAGTGGAGCGCGGCATCAACGGCAAGAGCATTTCGGGCTTTCGGAGTTCGCAAAATAAAATGAAATGAGCTGCAATTGTCGTTTTGTGCGAATGTACGGCTTTAGGGTGGTTGAGTGGGCGATGAGCTGGTCGCTTGCAGAGGTAATTCGGCATCAGCATTATCGTAATCATCCTCATAATCATCATTCGTTAATCTCTCTAAGCCCTTTTCAGGGTTTTACATGAGGAAGCAAATACGAGCAAAGCCGTTGCATCAATACAAATTTGGCAAAAAATAAATATACATAATATTTCCGATAAGATACAGAAACAAAAAGTAAAATACATTACTAAGAATACAATATAAAAACGTAACAACAGGCGAACAGCTCAAAACATAATTCCATGAATTTAGTTGGACAAGGCTACGTGATGGCGTATTCCGACAATTCACTCCGATCTTCACTCGTAGCAAACAAAAATGTCCTGTGAAATGCTCCAGTTCCGCCTGTTAAGCGCTTAATGTGCAAGGGAATGCGCGAGGGAAAGCGTAATATAACTGCTTTAGCAGCATGAAGTTAAAATTTTCGGTGTACTTCTCAGACAAGATTTATCGCCACAGCTAGTACACTCCAAAATTAGTTGCACCCTTTGGGGTGTATATTTGCCACACAACAATAATCGTCATCTGTCTTGCCCCCATTTCCTTTCTTTAACGCTGCGAGCCTGGTACTTCCAAGTCCCGAACGGCATGCGCATTATCGACAGGAAAGTAACGAACGCAGCGTTTTCAAGGAAGGAAATGCGGGTAAGACAGATGACGATTATTTTTGAGTGGCAAATATACACCCCAAGGGGGGTAAACTTTTCTTAGAGTGTAGACTACTTCGAATTCATTTTGCACCTTCAAAACAGCTATACGATGAGCAAAACGAGAACAAGGTGAAACCAGGAGCCAACGTTTCGACAAGTGGACTTTTCTTCAAGGCCTTGAAGAAGACATGTGCACTTAAACGTTGGCTCCTGCTTTCACCTTGTTCTCGTTTTGCTCATCGTCTTGAATTTCCATCTCCCGCATTCCCCGAGTTTTCCCAAAACAGCTATACGCCATTCAGGAATCAGTTAATAAATTCGTGCTTTGCCCTACTTTCTCCTCTGTAATTTCTCGTTTTGTCTACTTGTTTACAACAATTTCATTTTCTACCAATCTTGCTCCCACACAACTCGCAGCCGGAAGAACAGAAAAAGTGGTCTGCAGCCGACCCCCGTACCCCCAAAAATGCGCGTTGGGTCCCCGATGGTTCTTCAACTCATCGCTGCGCACCTGCCAGTGGCTTCCCCATGGCACTTGCGCCACCAGCGCTAACAAGTTTCAAAAATGCTTGACTTGCATGGCGAGATGCACGAGTAAGTGTTTGTTCGTTATTCGACGCTCATATTGTTTACCTGAGGCATTTCATTGCGTGTTTGTCCCCCCCACACAGCTTGCGACTGGAACGGCCTTCGCCAAGAACTTGCTGCCATCACATGCCCATCTATGTTCCTTAACCAAATGACGCGTGCGCTTGCATTACAATAATTATTTTTGTTTGTATAACTCGTTCAAAATTTTTTTCTGTATTCTGTGGTTAACCTATATGTATCCCACCCCTTGTGTAATACCCACACATGAGGGTCTTTAAGGAAATAGTGTGAAGTGAAGTGAAGTTTGTTAAAGTACAAGTAATGTGGATGTCAGTTGCGCTTTACGTCTGGGGCAGAAAATCATGCCCAGACCTGCTCTAGCATTTTTTCCGTGAATCAAAAGATGGCACGCTGGCAGTGCGTACACATAGAAGTCTGGGAATACATAGACGTTTTTTTCTTTTTTTTGACGTTGCGTATCATGCTAGATCATGACGTATTTTCCTTTTCATGTCAAAGGTATATTTCCCTAAATAAATATGGCCCCTGGGGGACAACAAGCACTCTAGCTTTAGACACTGCAACTGTTCGATAGCTTTAGTCTTTTTAAGAAATGCTGGAGGTCTGTACCTCCGCGTTGGCACGCAGCCAAAAATATCTCGATTAGGTGCACGTCACTTTGAGTTTATGAAATAAAAAGAATAAAGGTGAGTCTCTTACGGATGCCCAGTTCTTTCTATAAAGGTGTCGCCTTTCCATTGCATTTCAGAATTTTGATTTCTTTTTTTTTTTGTGGTCGGCACCAGACTACAATGGTGGCGCTTGCGACCTACTGTGTCCGAGGCTTCATTGTGCACGGGGAGAATTTCGGATCATTAGACTTCGCTAGTCCACGCATTTTGCCAGACTTGTTCCGGCGTGGAATAAAACCTGAAACCCCGCACTCCCCCAGCACATTTCGCCCCCTTTTTGAGCAGTTAGTGCTTGTTGCGCAGATAAGAAAGCACGATCGCCGAAATCTTTTCCACTTTCTTGATGCGCTTCCACCTATTTTTGAGCTCTCAGAAGCACTTCGGCGAAGCTGCCAAGGCATGGATCACGAAATGCGGCTTCCCACAGTCTGCGAACATGCACGGCTCCGAACATGCAGGCATGCGAGAAGGAGCGGATCAGGCTGCTTGGACAGGATGTTTTTTCAATGCCTTCGAGCCGGCTGGTAAAAATGGCAGCTGACTCTTCTTTTACCAGTGGACTTGGCTCAGAACTTGTGGTGCCGCCTTGACTTTGTCTCAAGGTCTAGGAAGCGGTAGTTGTTGGCTGGCAGCTCGGTGGGGAACAGAAGACTCGATTGTAGTGTTCTCAAGACGCTCTAATCTCCTTCATTTCTTCTCCTAACGACGTGTCGGAATCAGAGACGCTAATCATGTTTATTCAAGCAGAAAACATCTGATGACATAACCTACGTCATCTGTAACAGAACTTGTCTTCGTAGGTGGGGCTGCTGCTTCCTAAGACGCAATTTGTTGGGAGCTCTCTGCAGCTCCCAATCAATTTACTTGTGGAGATTCTAAATAAAAGTCAATTTTGACGCTTTTATCAGTCCTATCGTTACATCGTCAACTTGCTCACTCGTATATGCATGCTTTCGGTTTATTATATTTTTCCTTTAATACATTTTTATCGGTAATACTGTGTGCTATGGCTGATGCTGCTGTAAGCTCCACAGTAGGTTCAGCTTCTGGAGCGGTGGTTCTTTCTTGAGCCTTTATCAGTCTCTACAGACAGTGTCTACTTGCCGAGTCGCATAATATATATTTCCACTGAGTGATGTCGCTCCACTGTCGGGTGCTTCCATGTAAGCTAGACTGATCCCTTCATGCATGGTTCGAGCTAGTCTATACAAATAATCAAACCATGCTTTAGGAAAACCTTGGATAATCATTGACTATGTCTATATGGCTGTTCGTTCTGGAAACCATTTACCGCGTTCAAATGATCAACAAAACTGCCAGTAACGCAAGTTGAAACTATAAGAACTGGACAGAATGCGAGTTACCCACTTAAAAAAGATGTTATCATCTTTCAAGTGAATCTGGATAATAATAATTGGTTGCTGAGAGTAGCAAATTGATAGTTCTTTTTTGTTCTTTTTCTTTGTTCTCTAGAATGTCACTACGTATTAAAGTTTCCTAATGGAATAGATTTTGTAGGAGTGCAGACATATTTCCTTATGTAGACCGTGCAAGCAACAAAGGTTTCAGTTGTTTTATTAAGGCAGACGTTGAACCTTCCGGTACTTTTTTTTTCTTTTCACTCTGTAACTGAGTATTCATCTCAGGACCGGGTTATCTTGTTCTTTCATACAGGAAGAATCCGAGATCTCCTGTGGCGTTATTCTTTGTGAGCATTTTCAGAAGTGCCCGACCTGGCTTGCGGTGAACTAAACAAGGCGGAGCAAAATATCGTTAACCGTGTGTAGAGGGCGAGTGCCATAGCTCGTCGAAGATTACAGTGTAGTTAGTGCCTTCAAAGCAAGAGGTGCTAGTAACCCTTGCAGAGACCTTATGTGATGGCACATGAAGAGGGACAGTGCCATTTTAGCACTTTTCTGTTACAAACTTTGTAGCACCCCTTAACTCAAGCGCTAACGAAATATTCTGAGCAAATCAAATTTGTAATTTATGAAAAGGCATGTTTAGCCGCCACCGTACATGGATGACTTCGTAGAGCCCAATTACGTGCACTACGCATGACCCGCGATTTATGAGGCAGGGCAAAGAATATTTGTAGGCCAGGAATCTGCACAAGACGAAACTTTGTAACAAAGGCTGAAGTTTGTTATAACCTATTGCATAATCCTTAGATTACCAGCAATCAAGCGAGAGTAAAATAGCACCTACTCGACAATATGCAAGAAGTTGTCTAATAAGCTTTCCTTGAGGGCGATAAATTTAACACAAAGGCGAGAAGTGCATTTTTCTAAAGGTGCATGCTCTCAGAGCTGACGTAACCAGTTGTGCATGTTGACATCATCGGAACCCGCTAACGTGCATTGAAACGTTGATGCAGTGAAAAAATAGGGAGTAACTATGTAAATCAAACACTACGAAGAGGCGTTAGTGTGTCATTTACAAGGAAGTACAATGTGTCCTCTTATTTTATTTCATGTTATTTTTTTTCTTTAATGGAAGGAGGGAGGAAGGAGAAGTCAGGGAATAAGGAGACAATACGCTTTTTTTCTTCCACTATCATCTAATTTTTTTGCTTGGTATTACACAATTATATGGATATTTTATCGTTTTTGCCAGTGGGAAAGTCTGCTTGCCTATTTGCAATTCTGTACGCATAAAGAAAATGCTTCTTATGGCAAAATACATTCATGTGTATAATTACAACACATTAGGTGCTTGTAACTTACTACGTTAGATAGAAATTTACTTCAGGGGCAAGCGGGTCACACATGCTCTGTGATATTTTGTCTGTGGCTATCTGACACGTTCTTTCAATGACGCGTCTATATTAAATGTGGTTTAGTTACTGGCTCGTTAGCCGCATTCTTCATTGGATACGTGTGTTGTTATTTACTATTTCACTCCCGTCACGCACAGTTTTTGAGGTGATAGCGTGGTTAAAGTCCTACAGCCACGAAACTTCTATTCTTCTTTTCTGCTCGATCATACTGATATTTTTTTTTATTTCCTCTGTAGATTTCAACGAAAAAGACACATGCCATGCGATCCTTAAGGAGGCACTGGGGCACAAAAAGCCGGGATAATCATCTGCTCTCTGACCAACCTCGGGAAAATATGTAGCACACTTTCAACGACTGGACTCGATGCTTTATCCCAAAATAAATTTCCACGAAGCATTTGATACTAAGACAGCGCTATACTTCAGGATATCTATAAATAGTATAGACATATGCTTATAGAGTTATTCATGTTTGCTAACAAAGGGATGCGTGTTTCTTTACTAAGAAGCACCTGCTTTATAATCGCCAAAGTACGCAGTAATTTCTTTCTTTTTGTTAAAAGGTAAGTAATTCCGTTGAAGATTTGCCCTTCTTCAGATTGTTTGCCTATACTCTATTGCACTGTTAAATCACACTCCATCAAGTTTCTAGACGACAAAGTGCGAGGCAATAAACACTCATATGACTGCTCAGGAAAAGTAGAAGATTCTGTGGATGCGAATGCTGGCCAGAGACACTTCGTATATCTGAATAAAGATTTTCTGGATTCTGGCTTGGAATGGTCTACTCAATGGCTGCTTTGTGCCAAGAAAGATTAGAGAGGAATGCTTTTTTATGGAGATAGTTAGCACCACAGGTTACACAGCCATCGTGGCTCGAGAAATCACAAATTTTGCCAGATTCGGCGTTCTCGCAATTTGCATATTGTGATGCTGTCATTTCAACCATAGACGGAATAGTATTGAAAATTGGTGTCTTTCGAATTATTTGGTGAGAAGAATCACAAGAACTATGAAGCTCAATACCAATTAGCAAGTATTGATTGACTTCCCTATACAACTACCTTCAAATAAATTTTAGTATACTAGTGCGTATACTACATGTAAGGTTCCATACCCTTTGTGTCACACTTGCCCGTACATTCTGAAGGCTTGCCAAAAAATGTACACATTACAATTCAGGTTGCGCCCACCATCTTGCTGCGCATAGCATGCACTTGCGCCCGCGTTCATCTCTATCTCTCCATCAACTTGGCCCCCTGCTCCACAAACGAGTTTAAGGGCGGTCATCGAAGGTCAAACAGAACTTCCACAGAAGGCTCTTTGTACAACGTTATCTATGCTCGCCCACGTTGGTCACACAAAAGGCATCCGCCTGCAGAGTTTATTCCTCGTCAGGATCAAGATGATGTAGTTATCCAGCCTTGACGCCTTTTTTTAGGCGTGCTCGAGTCTGTTAGATATGCAGCGGATCTGACAGGCACTCATTTAGCAACAAATACCGAAGGACCCAAGATGTGCACCATGCCAGACAGCAGCATACAAAGTTCTCGGTGGGCTACGTACCCTGCTACCTGGGTTGCCTACTCGGCCACGTAGAAGTTAACGCACTCCTTGTAACCAGAGGTATCTGTGTATATCGACGAATATATTACACGAGAGCAAATGATCGCGGATTCGGCAGCTCTTGCCGAAAGGGTATTGTAGCAAAAGCCGCCCAAATTTACCGACAAATGTTCTTTCCCATGGTAGCTTAAGGCGTTTTTAAGCTTCACCATGTCGATAGAATTAATGCAGTGGAGCTATCCACCTCACTTGGTTGTCGCTGTGTGGCTGCAGGTCCACGTTATTAATTATTCGCATAAGAAAACAAAACAAAACCTGAGATATTTATGATATTTGAAATGTTTGTTCTGGCGCAGCAAAAATAAGTGGACAGAAGAAGGGACAGAAATAGCGCCAACTTGCAAATGAATTTATTACATAAAAACACCCATATTTTGTACAAAGAGGAGTGACATGCGCACAGCCACTCAGTGCACTACTCGCGCAAGAAAAAGAACTGCAGCATTATTTCTGCCCAAACCGACAGGACATGCTATCAAGGCCAAAAATTGCAAATCATCATAGTGAATCTAAATATTGGTACTGATTGTTCTGCATTGATACCGACGGCACACTGACACGACCAGCACCCTTACTCTTCATGAAACACTTTTCCAGTAATTCACGTGCCAGCGATCACCGACTCTGCTTAGATGTCATTTTGAATGTATTGTGTACAGTAGAAGGCTTTGGAACCATGGGCGATAGCAAGAAACAGCAGGAATAGCAGGAAACATCAGAATGGGTTTCCAGCTTCGCTATTTTACAGCCTGTGTATAGCTTCTATATTCAATATACACTGAATCACACCCTCCCTAATGATAGTACCTTTCAATAAAACCGATTTCATTTACTTGTCGGGGGCAACGTGGTAAACCATTTAAAATATGTTGTCACTTCATGTCACTATAAGAACGTAAAAATGGAATCCTGGCGGTTTCGTTTAGGGCACAAACGGTGGACTTCCGTCAGACAGGGGGGATTCTCCGTCCTCTGAGGGTTCGCAGGCATAGCACCGCTGCAATAAAGTGAACGAAAATAAGCGAAAGTAGTAATAAGGTAAAAAATAACGAATTCCTCCAAAACTTATGGTAAACACAGCAAGTGGGGCATCTTAGTCATCGCCCTACGTCGGTTTCTACATCGCCCCTCATCAATGACTCAGTGGCTACGGTGTTCTGAGCACGAGTTTGTGGGTTTGGTTCCAAGTGTCGGTGGCCGCAATTCACTAGGAACCAAATTCAAAATTAATCGAGAAGTTGGATTTATGTGCACCTCTTCTGGCGCCTCTTTCAAGGTTTGAACATCTTAAACTGACAAGGGTAGTGTATACAATGCATGCTGACGCCATTCTTAGCAAAGAATTACACCAAGGCGCCAGAGAAAACCGCTGACATTTGAAACTAGAACGTCGCGCGCTCTTCTCGACGCAGTCGCAGTCTCAGCCGCGGAGTCGAGGTCAGACGCCCAAGTGCGCCTACGTGATTCGCATTGCTGAAACGTCATTCACCGTGACAGGTGACTTCATGAATTAATCAAGGCTGCAGCCGTAAATCTTTTCATCTGTAGCTTCAACAGAGAATTTAAACTTTAGAGAACGAATAAAACCTACAAACCATCTGTGTGCGAGCCTTTGTGTTGTTCCCAGTCACTTAGCATCACATGCTAGCGTCTAGTGTTCTCTAGCTAGGGTACTTTAGTCAGCTGCTCCGTCGTCCAACTGGCAGCCAAGTGCAGGTTGAGCCGAATGCTGGCGACGTGGTCTACATTAGATGCGCTTCCTCGGAACGGATGCTCATCAGTTAAAAAAGAAAATTATCTACAGTGATCTCGACACTGCGATTGACATTCCCTCGCAGTTATACTGCCTAACACAATTTTTTCAAAGAAATACCAATTATTCGGTTTCTAATAAATCAGCAGTCTATATAACGCTGTCAATCAATAATCAATCAAACAATCGAATAACTAATCATTGCATTATCTAAATTCTTTCTATCTAATTAAACACAGATAAAGACACAGATGCACTTGTGTCTATCTATCCACAAATACCAATCTGTGCATCGGTCTGTGCGTCTAAACTCAAACAAAAGATGAATGACGTGGACGGGCCTACCCCTATTTCGTTCCAGCACGGAAAGCAGTAGATGCATTGGCACACTTCGGTGGGGCACACGTACGAAGCAGAGTCCTCGGGGTCTCCGCACACCAGGCAGCAGCGCTGATGAGCGACGCCCAGAAGCTGGAGCAGGCGGTAGGCGCGTGGCGCCATCTTGCGCACGAACTCGAACCACCCGACGTCGAGCTGAAACCGGGATCGAAGCGGTCAGGTGGTAACGTTCCATTGGAAGCCATCCGAAAGCCACCCTTCTTTAATTAAGTGCGCTTTAGAAAACCGAATAATAATCGAACCAACAAACTACGTACCCGAGAAAAGTTTCGCAAGTTTTTGTCTGCAATACAAGGGAGTGGTACCGGCACGAATGCAAGCATTACCTGAGTATATACAGTCACATCACGGAGACAACTGAATGTAGCAAGCACCGCCAGACTACAGCACATCTGTGAATTTCAAAGCAGTGCACCGCAAACTATAGCAGAATGTGAGAGGCTGTGTGCGAGTACTGCATATGAGTAAGAGTAACAAAATAAAAATATCAGTCAGATGTGACAAACAGCACATTTACGGCAATCCTATAATATGGCCGTAAAAGGGGTTACACAGATGCAGGTTGAACAATTGGTACACCGTTTGAGACGCTGAGTTAAAGAATTGTGCACTTCATTCTAGAGTGTTCTAAAATTTTAGTTTCGGATAATGTTTCGAGAACAAAGAAATTCATGGTCATCCAGTCGGCAGAATTTAACTTACATATTTACCATATCCAGCCCGCACTTTACACGCTTGCTGGCTTTGAGATCCTCTTTTTTATTTCTGTTTCACTCTGTGAGCATGCTACTCGTGTAAAACTACATCTACGAGGCATGACGGTAGACCAATATTTCTGAAACATGTAACAATTACGATAATACTGTGACATATTAGGTACACTCACGTCAAACTCCCTGTCTCGCACCAGCTTCCTGATCCGGCGGCGCACGTACCCCAGGTAACCTGCCCTCTGCTTCAACATTTTGTTATACAGGTGCAGGACACGCTTCTTCTCCCGCTGGAATAAGATAACATATGATGGGTGTTCAAAAGTTTCGTAAGAAGACAGCTCGCTTTCTATAGGCGGCTCTAACTTTATTTCTTCACTGGCCAGACATCGTTATTGGTAGCAGTATTAGTACTAGTGGTAGTAGCTGCAGTATTAACTGCAGTACGATGAGCAGAGCGACAACATGATAAAAGCGGGGGCCAATGTTTCGACAAATGGACTTGTCTTTTTCATAGTGACATGTCTACTTTTCGTAACGTTGGCTCCCGCCTTCCCCACGTTTTCACTTGATAAATTGCAGTAGTACATTGGCGCTGTATTATTCCATTTGGCTAGTAATACCTTATATTAATACCAAGGCGCTTAAAAGCAAAAGATTTTTCTATGTTTTGGAAACCGTTGGACGATATGAACGAGGGGACTATAAGGCTAATAATTTTATTGCAATCAATTCACAACAGCAATTAAATTAGCCTTGAGGAGGCTAACATGTAGAACTAGTTATTAGAAGCCAGAAAGACAAAGCTTAACTAATTAACGCCCGACTTATCAAAACCATTTATGCATAACAATTTTGCAACTTCGAGTCTAGCTGTCGGAATTGATCTGCGGATGCTAATTGACTGATGCACTACCGGTGGCTGAAAAAAAAAATGAAGCTGCTTAGGCAAGCCATCATAACTGCATGCTATAAAAGGACTCAAAATCGCAAATGTGGCTCAGAAAAAAATAGTTTCTGTTCAAAATTTTCTTTGTTTGGCGTTGGTTGCAGTGCATTCATCGAAGCGTTTCTTTTTCTTCTTTTTGTGGTGCTCAGAAAAGAGACGCCTCGTTGTTAGTCTGGCTGTTCCACAAGTGATGCGACACTCAGCATACACCTACTGTATAGCAGCCAATAAAGGTTCCTGGTTTCTAAAACAAGAAAACTCACTGAAGTTTCAGAAATTCTAGGATGGAATCACTCCGATACCAATATTGCTAATAGGCTATCGTAAGCACCACACTACCTCTGCAGACATGAACTTTCGCTAGAAATTTTCTAAGCTGTCCTTTTGAAAATACCTTGCGTTCGAATTGGCAAAGTGAAAGAGGAAACCTACCACTCATTCAAACCATGATTTGTACGCACTAACATGCGTACAGGTTTCAAACAGAAGGTTTGGTAGTGTAAGAAAACTGCGACCCTGACGGCCGGCGCAATTTTATATTCCAACATCCTTATGTAGAGTTTCTTGCAGTATTGCCCGGAATGAAATGTGGCACCGTAGTCTGTCCAACCCATCCAGCGCGCGCTGTGTCACCACGAGAAAGCCACGATAAAGCTTGTTTTGCTGGTCTCATACGTGGCATCGGCTATAACGATGTAATGGCTGCACAAATAAAGCTTTCATAAAGTGAAATCGTCATCAATGTTGCACTTCACACCTTTCGTTATTTTACTCACATACAGCAGAACTACAAGGCGAATAAAACTACAATGCCAATTGAACTAATGCACAATCATCGCAGACCTTGCCTTCCCTCCAGCTGTAGCAGCCAGTAATGCTCCTTAACCTTGGCGTCAATCTGCATCTTCAAGGGGAGGGGGGGGGGGCTATGGTAGTGCGATTCAAAGACGGGGCAAAAGAAGACACAAAGGGACACACAGCGCTAACTTCCAACACTGTTTATTATCGAAAACCAGGTCATGCTTATACACTCAGACAACATGAGTCACAGCCACGTGAACAGATTTTGAATCGCGCTACCATACCCCCCTTGAAGATGCATTACCAACAAGCCCACAATGCAACCATCGTCACTCTGCAATCCAACAGCTTCTACGTTTCATAGAAATGTGCTCTAAATATTTCTCCTCCAAGACATTCGGCACGTTGTATTAGTAGATACTGACCCATTTTTGTAACCGATGGTAAGCTACTTTCCCTAGGGCATCTTGAAGGTTATTTTCTAGCTGAGAAAAATGCGTTCAAAGCCCTGACATCCTGCAATTGCCATATGAGCAGAATCGCAGCACCGGTTTTCTCACCAGGAAATTGTAAAAAAAGCTATAATATACTTGGCATGAAATTATATGGAAAGGTCATGCATCCACTTGCATAAACACAAGAATGGGAAATTGACAGCGTCAAATCTCATGTTCATCAGGCAGCCCACCTTGCTGAAGAAGTAGGCGCATACGGCCCTCCTCATCCTCGTGGTGAACAGCTGCACGAACACGAGCCCAATGAGGGCACCGTAGACGAGGTAGAGTTGCAGGATGAGCCAGCGCGATGTCCTCACCGGACTGGGCAGGCAGTGCGCATTGCTGGCAATACGCTCCAGCTTCTCTTCGACGTCGAAGTCCTTGAAGATCTTGCGCACTAGGTTACTCACAGCGCCCGTGCCAAACACTTGCAGGGCGATGCGGTGGAAGCCTGCGCGGTATCCAAGGATGGATCGGAGATTAAATAATGTTCTCGCGGTTTATGCTGATCGACAGATGGACGGTAACGGCCCGCTTCAATCGTCAGCTAGCGCGGCACCAGATTCAGTCTCAGCCAACATATTACCTCCATCCTTGAAACCTCAAAAACCAACAAGTCATTTACACTTCAAACATTCACATCTGTATGTGGAGTTCATAAATCAGCGAGACGGCCCCAAAAAGATTTCTAGGTGGTGCTGAGGCCAATAGGTTGCTCTGCAATGCCTTAACAACGTCGTCATTAAAGCGCCTCCGGCAAACTCTTCCTGGAGCAGCCACCGTAAGTCTCTGCCCGAAATCATGCAAGTCGTTGGTATGACGCCTTATTAGACAATTTCAGCCAAGAAATGATGATCCACTCCTCTGAAACCATTGTATCCTCAGAATTTGCACACAGCCGCTCAACGGAACGCTAGCGGGGACACTAATGCGCGCGCCCACACACTCATACCGGCAACGCAACGTAAAGCAATGTCTGCGTTCAGCAATACTTAGGCGTCTAGCAGCTAATGAGAAAGCGTTGCGACATTGATGCAAATGGCTCGAAGGTGCCCGCCATAGGTTACAGACTGCAGAGTCAGCGGTAAATAAAAGTTTTCATTTTGACCTCCTAAGCCACCTGTGTGGTATTTCGCATTTCCTTTCATCAGTATGGTCCAATGGATAGACCCTTCAAGCTACGACCGGTCGGCAATAAGCTTAGAGGTTGCGGCTCGTAGAAAGGTGAAAAGAGAATGGCATTCAGAGAGGATAAAACTGGGAATTAGGCGCTACTCTGTTTTACTAACTACGTACAGTACAAAGATGACTAGACCTCATGTCAGCCAATCAGCATGGAGAGCCAGCTGAGTGTTCTAGAACAGGGAGGAGGGCTCCCTTCATCGTGCACTACCGATCATTCCATGACGCTCAGTTGCGTCGGCTTCGCACCTAAAGTGGTGACTGACAGCGAAGGAGCCCTCCTAGTAATTCTTTTCCTGGTTAGCCAAAGCACGCACCTCGAAGCTTTCACTGCACATAGTTACAGGTGTAGTTTACAGCTGTTCGAAAGGGGTATACGTGTAGAAGACATCTGAATAGTGATCGATAACGTTGCTCTATGTGAATTCCAAGACATACTTTTTTTTTTGGGGGGGGGGGGGCGTATGCAATGCTTGACGACGTCGAGCGTGGGCCAATTTTGCGATGTCCCATAAGAGTGGTCTATAGAATGCTGCTGGCAATGACACCACTTTCCTTTTTCAACAATGTGGGGCAACTCAGAATACCCATTGTAACCCGGAATACGCATTCGTGTGGTGGCGAAAAGTTGCACCCATTTCGTTTTCATGTGAAGGGACCTCCTCCCCACTCAGCCAGCCTAGCCAGCGAGGTGGCAATGTCGCAATAACACGAACCCCAGTGTCCCATAGAGGTCCACTCCGACATCAGGTGGCGCACTGCAAGCATTGTTTGGTGAACCTACTGATACGTAGTGCTATACGTTCTGTTTTTGCAATTAGTGAAAAAGGCTAGATTTTGTCTGGCTTAGCATTGTTTGTTGTTACCTTGCCTTGCAGTAAATGCCTTGCATTCACAGTCTAATAATACATACCTCCATTTAATAGAGACAAGTTCATTCGGAGTCTATTTTTCCTATATCTTCTATGGCCTGTCGTTCCAATGCTGTGGGCGTATTCTGATTCACTGTCCAAAACCACCCGTGTACACGTGAACAAGTATGTACCTTCTTGAATGAACTCGACTTCGGCGTTGCGTCGTATTATATCCAGAACGTCGTAGATGAGGTAATCGAGGCCAAGTACGATGCTTCCAAAGACCACGTGCACAAGCAGGGATGCCACCTCACGCATCTGCGGAGTCATCACACATAATATTCAGCTCCTACTGAGATAATAACGGAAGACCAGAACTGAGCGATTGTTAGCTCATATACCAAGCTGCCTAGATATAGAATCAATTGCATTCACTTGCGGTAATACATAGATGACTTTGACCCTGGTGGCAGTTTCCCGAGCCTACATAGCAGACTGGTTTCAGAAAAAGTGCGACATTCTGCAGGCTGACTATCCTACTCGTCAAACTTGCCCTAACCATGATGGTCCATCTCCGGCTACTGCCACTGTTAAATTGAAATGTCTTATTTTAAAACCTGCAGAAAAGATAGGTGGCCTGCAATTAAATTACATGTTCGTGTACTTGTAGGACCCACCCGTGCCTACTCCCGGCTGAAAAGCGTTGGCTTGTTCAATACGACAACTGAGGCCTCTAATCGCGTAACACTGCGATTTCCACACGCCCTATACAGACTCGGAACACTAGGGATACAGGTGGCTCCTAGCTACGAACGTCAAACACTTTTCTAAAGCTTTCCCAGCTGTGTTTATCGGAAGAATATTCACCACGTGCTGGCCACGACGACTAAAAAATGCCAGAAAACGCAAGTCTCTCCTTAGGCAAGTAGCGTAAATTCCATGATTATTTCGCGCGAAAAGACGCTACAAAATGTGCTGCTCCATCATGAGAACAGAAAAGCAGATCATCTCGCTTGACATATGCCTAGCTAATGCCCGCGCCGGCTTTTGGGCGAGAAAAGCGTAACGTGTTTTCCTACAAATCGGTATAGTTTAGAGCTTCTGAGCGGGAAGTGCGTACAACATGACGCAGTGCGAAAGAAATAGAACCCAATACGATAAAACGCTACACGTCACAGTACAGTGCAACATGGTGCAATCCGACTACAACGGCCAGACGATTACCATCACTGTTGTTTCCTTGCGCGAGAAACGGAACTCGACTGGGTCGTATATGTCTATGGCTTCGTATCGCTTGAGTGGCAGCAGCGTGTCCAGACCCTGCAACATGAAAAATAAGGTGAGTGAACATCTTCTGACTTTAGAAGCTTGCTACGCTGTTCTGGACTGCACCCCTCAGAAAGGCTTGTCTGCACAAATTCTACCGCTTCACTATGAATTTGTCATTGCCGCAACAACATAACGCTATAATATGTTAGCCACAATCGTTAGCGATAGCTATACGAGACATTCCTAAAGACTCTAACTGTTTAATTTTGCGCTGGGTTAGTGGCTTTAAGGATGAAGCCGGCTTGGAATATCGAGATTTATTAAAATTACCTTTCGTGCTCGCCTCTCGTCGATCTTGCAAAAATACTCGGTAACGTAGATGTTGTCGAAGGCCAGATCATCAAGGAACTTTTCAACGTAATCCTTAGCCCTGTAGGGAGCAATTGAAGTTTTCAAAGCGCTAAAGTCACGAATAGATTACCTCGCTCTACTGGGGAAAACGTCGAGAAATGTAGCGCCTCTCCCAATTGACTATCGCAACTCCATGATTTTGTCGCTCATCGATATGATTTGTCGAACCCACGAAGCAGGTAAAATCCTGGACGGGGAAAACGTTATCCTGTCTCTTTCTTTTTATATGTTTAGACATGGTATAATTACCACGTGGCCGGGAGCGCCCCGTTCGCTGACATTCAAATGTATTATCGTATAGTAGCCATGAGTAGCGGAAATACTTTAAGATGGCAGGGCACAGCGCAGTGAACACTTGTAATGAAGAATGACGGCAGCTTTTCGACTGACCATTATCAGTGTTCGGCAGAAGATCAGGAATAAATGACAACATGCGTAAGCATAAAACCAACATTCCGCATATGTAAATAAATGACCTGAGTCAAATGTAATGCTTGTTTGTACTAATTTTGTAAGAGCTGCGCCGCTTTTTGGTTTTGCTTCGAAATAATTATCCCCGTATGGGTCTGAATTTCCCTCATTCCATGATTAAGAAGCTTTCCTACATGTTATTCGGCGTATGCTGCAAGTCCTCTATTCCGTACAAATGCAATAATGTTTGTGCCACCAACTGTCGTGTATCGGAAAATTTTATCTAGTTGTGGCACTGCAGCGAAGTACGTCTTGATGAACATCTCTCGTTAATAATAACAAAACGTATTTCGCTTTTTTTTTCTGGCTCCCTAGCATGAAGTTGCGTGATCGAATCCCTGAAACGGCGGCCGCCTTTCAGTGGGGGCAAAATGCTGAAAAACACCCGCGTACTTTGATTTAGGTTGCACGTTGAAGAACACCAGGTGGTATAAATTAATCCGCAGGCCCCCACTACAGCGTGCCTCATAATCAGACGTTGGTTGTTTCTGGCATGTAAAACCCCTTAATTTTGTTTCCTCTCTTATGTTCAAGGTCGAATAAAATACGCCTTGAAGAAGACAAGGACAAGACTCAGTTTCGTTTGAAGGCTTGCGCCGCGTCACAACTGGAACGCCCAAAATAGTTTGGTCACCCTAGCAGGAGGCATAATCCTCGGCTTAGTTGCGACAGAATTGCCAGCGGCAGTGGTACTCACTCCAAGACAGCCGAGAGAAGAACTACCGCAAAGAGGCGACTCAGTGCGATAGAGATGAGAGGAATGACCCTGTGGCGATTTTCGAACTCCGCCTGGACGCCTTTGGCCAAGTCTTCAGGGCTGATGACGTTGATTGCGTCCTCGGGAGTTATCAGCTGCGTGCCCACGCACCACGAACGTATTTAGAGAGACACGCAATAGCAATAATATTATTAACGCGATAGCGTTAAGGAGCTCGTGTCGCAGAAAAGCCGGTGTCGTCGGCGTCGGTGTCGGCGTCGGCGTTTGCGGCGTTGACCGTGAGCGATAAATCATGGCAGGCGCTTCATAAATAAAAAGCAACTTCCAAGATTGGCCCGGTGGGAATCGAACCAGGGTCTCCGGAGTGTGAGACGGAGACGCTACCACTCAACCACGAGTTCGATGCTTCCAAGCGGTGCAAACGCGCCTCTAGTGAATGCGGTGTTGCCTTCGAAACGAGCCGTGGAAAGTTATACTGCGGTGTATATCGGTAATTATGAACGTGTAACGTACAGAAGTCACAATTACACGAGTTGCGAAGTGCGTTTCCGCTGCATTTCTTCTGCGCTTTCCGCACACGCAGAGCCATCTTGCGGCAAACACAGAAGACCCCCTCCTCTCAATGTACGGTGCTGCCCCGACAGGAGGCGCGCCGCGCGCGCATTGGGACCGCTGCCAGGCGCGTCGCGGGACTCCTCTCCCCTGACGACGCTTCGCCGTGCTCCCGGTTTAGATTGCTATCTATCTCTCTGCCCGTGCCGATCACGACGTTTGGCTGGCGTAGATCGTTTCCCCCTCCGAGACACCGAGTTCTTTGGTTCGTTCCGTTCGCTCAGGCGCACGTTTCGTCGCCGCGCCGAACGCTGCGTTGCTCGACGCTCACCGCGTGATAGGTGGGCGCTAAGTCCGATGCGGGGCGCATCGTAAGTGATCGCTGTGCCGTAGCGCATTGTCTTATACCCCTTGGCGGGTCGACGGGAACGCTGTCGCGTCCCACTCTTGAAGGCGAAGCTTAAGCGTCCTCCAATTTTTTTATTGCATACTAGACATTTGACGTCCTGGCCGGGGAGACATGACCACGTAAAAAGAGGACCAGAAAGCAAATAGCTAAATGTTAGAATAATAGCAAAGCCCAGTGGCAAGCTACATGACTTCAGTGTTGCGATTTCTGTAGCTGCTCTGAAAGTAGAAAGGCGGGGACTTGACTCTTTATGTTTTTTATGATGTTTGAATGCGAATAGCTTCTTTTTTAGCTAGTTTCGTGCGATTCCGAGGTCGGGATACCAAATTTCGTGGTTGCACTTAGAATAAGCGCGTTTGCTCTCACGCAACCGCGTTTCACGACAGTTTCGTAACAGAATACAAACTATTATAACTATTCGTGACCCTCGTGGTGACCACTTATAGAAGCACCTGAAATATACTAGATTTCGGCTCTTTTGCTCACAGTATTACGTAATAATAATTTCAAACTAACACTATCCAAACATCTTCACTACAAATGTTTACTTCATCGAGCAGCTCCGTCCTTTAATAAAGAGAATAGCTTTCTTGAAGAGTTAGGCTTTAGCTTACATTGTCAATCGCCGTCAATGATTTCTGCACGTAATAATTCTTTTTTTTCAGAATCGTTTATTGCCGGTGTTATTTGGCGGCAATAGTGAGCGACGCATCTTCGTCTTCGAAACATATGAGGCTTTAATAAAAATAATTCCGGTGAGTGTTCAACGAGGCATGTTTGTCTGCCTGCCTTACGTAGGAGGGGCCCCGACGTATAGCTCTTTGCAAGGCACCGCCCTGTCTTTCCAATGATAGGTTGATCTCACGTGAATGCTTTTCGGTGAAATCAATCAACCGACAAATAAATAAATCAGCGGACATTCAAATACACATTGACTGACCTTGTACTGCACGTTGACTCTAAAGTTTGCACCGAATTCTCGCTTGACAGCTTCCATGGCGGAGATGCTCTGACCGAATCCGGCATTTATGGGCTGCATGCCATCGCAGGTTCTTTTCCCCAGAAAGGCTGCGTCAAGAGAATGCAGCTGAGGAACGTCCAAGGTTCTAATTACGCAGAATACCACGCTGCGACTACACGCACGTATTGCAAAGGAGCCATGTTCCAACCAGTAAATCCGAAGGACAGTGACGCAAACAGTGATCCACCTGTCTGTCATTTTTGCATGTTTTTATCTCTTTATGCGCAATTGTAACTATAGTTGAACATCTCTTGTTGCTCTGGTCTTTATCACTCGAGCACCATGTAACTACGTGTCAATACAGGCTTTGCTGATGACCGTTCGGACATTTGCCATCCAATGATTGTAAATGTGCGTATAAAATTGACTACAATGCGATTTTGTTGTCGCTTTCGCACACAAATATCAGTTTTCTTGTTAGCCTAAACGAAAATAGCTATTTCGATCACTTAGCGCTCAGCGAAGCATTTCCTGCAGTATACAAATAAGCAGTAAACACATGTTATCGAGGTATCAAGTACTCGGTGCAAAGTTCAAGTACCCAGTGCTGCATTTTACAACCGGTAAAAAATCAAAACAACACCGTCATGCACTATTACCCAGGAAGTAATTCCAGGCAATTGTGCTGTAATTGTATTTACATAAGTAAATACACTTTACCTTTGTGGCTAATTTTACCTTTCGTGCTGTAGTTGTATTTACTTGAGTAAATACAAGTTGTATTTGACTTGAGTTGTGTTTACTTGAGTAAATACAAGTGCAACACAAAGGTTAAGTTTTTCAATCCCTTCGGCACACTCTTTCTTGGATTATTCATTCCTGACAGCCTGGTTGAAATATTTACATTATCATGGCCGAGATAAATACGTCCTACCTCAATATCATAGTCATGGCCGTCATACGTCATACCTCAATATCATAGCATGGCTAGACAGTGCGCCCAGTTTGATGTATCTTTTCTTTGTTCTTAGTGATGCCGATGTCGAAACACGTTCTTTAAAATCGCTGGTAAAATAGTGCGGTCTCACAAATGCGAATCAATGGCAACGACAGGGCTGTTGCTTACTGCTGACGACGTGACAGAGGATGGTCAGCTTCATCGGCCAGCACAGCAAGTAGCCCAGAATCGAGAGCGCTGCGAAACAGCGCTCCTCCGCAGACTTGAACGCGTTCCGGCAGGCTCTGACTCCTTGCGAGAAAATGCCTGCATTAAAATAAAGGAAAAATAAATTGCGTGCCTTTGAGACGTTTAGAGCAGCCTTCGTAATGAAGACGCAGAGCACGAATGAAGGACAAAGATGCGATAGAAGGCTCCACGTGTGCTAGTCCGGGCTTGTGCCATGATCTTTTTTTTTTTTACACCCTCTGTGCTTGTCTCGTTTTATATATTTGCATGTGTGGAATATTATTGTTGTTCCTCGAAGCAGAATATAAAATGTCTTATTACAGTGGCTCACTGTTGGAGATATTTATTACAGTGTTTTACTGTCGGAGATATTTTGCACATGGTAAACCCCAACATTTATACGTTAACAAAAGCTGAATAAATATTGAAAGGAATGGCAACGAACTCGCCTGTCACGTGAGACTGTACGAGAGTCAACATTTTGTTGTTTGTTTGTTGATGACAAGCTCAATGTGAAGTCAGCCTTAAAGTGGGCTAGGGCTGCGAGACCGCATTTTGCTGGCAATAAAGAGGACAACTTTGTACAGACGCAGATTTTCACGTTTCTCGCAGGTTGGCGACACTTCATATGGCAATTAATGGAAGATGCTACAATGGCCAGGATATTTTGGCTAAATTTCATTTTGTGTAAAGTTAACCCTGCTGTAACCAAACCTTACAATGTTGACCCACCGTAAGAGGCGTAGTGCTTGGCATAATATAACGAGACTCCTGTTGCAGTAAGCCATTGCAGACGGCTGTACGTTTTGCCCCTATTGATGTAAGAACGAAGGCCTAACATTGCTGAAAGAGAAACAGCGGTGGTTTTAAAATTGGCAGCTTTCGGATGTTTTCAAACGCTACACAGTATAAGCCAACTTCTAATATTTTCTTTCACGATTGCGAGTGTATAGAAGCATGGCAATCGTCGTTTAAGTCCCCGTTCAAGCTTCACCCTCTTCCGCACCGGGCATAGCGGAGGAGGACCGGGTGAAAGGAAAACTACGGGAAGTGGCATCAACACAAAGACCACGTGAGTCTTCTGCCAAGCCAACACCTCCTAAATAACATGCCTGTCATGGTACTTGGACTGAAATTTCCATTACAAAGCCCGGCATGACGAAAGCAGTTACGTGAAAATCAGCCTGGTTTAGTCGGGGACATCTACATTAGAGCATGTGACACTCGGGCAAGGTAGCATGAGGTTAAGGGTTGAAGTGCAACGACCTTGTGCTATATAAGAGGCGTTCAACAAGCTCGCCCGCTTGGGAGGAGCCAATAAAATTTATCTTACTATTCAGCATACTACAATTACTGCCTTACTACAACCAATTTATCTTACTAAATAAATCATGCGTATCCCTCAGTAACTGAACATTTCTGCTGCAATCGCAAGCTTGTAATGCCCGAATAAATTTTTTTTCAATGTTCCTTTGTATCACCAGCGGCGGTCTCGATTAAATGGTTTCTACTGATTTCACAAAAGCTTCAATAATTATTTGGCCGCCAGGGAGAAATAGAGACAAGGTAAAAAAAAATTCTGAAAAGCCCCCCTCTTCTCTCCATGCTCACCTCTTCCTATGCTGACTTCTTATTTCTACGTGAATGAATTTAGGTTTTCTGTCTGATTTGGTTATATGGGATCATGTAGCTTGAGAAAATGAAAATAAAACTGGCAGACGGAGGCTGCTCTTATGACTACCTGTGATTACAATAAAGTAAGCGGCGCAGAACGCCATAGCAATGAAAGGAAAAGCAGGGAGGTGAACCAGACGAGCGTCCGGTTTTCTACCCTGCACTGGAGGTGAGTCAAAGCGGGAACGAAAGAAGAGGAAGGAAGTGACGACTGTGTGTGCAGTGAAGCACCCTAATGGCACAGGCTATCCAAGGCACCCAAGGGGCAGCTGAGAGATCACAGCTGGAACCAGGGCGGTCCCTGCGTTGGTGCCACCGGGGTGAGAACATGCTGGGAGGCGCTCGCATGCAAGATTGGCAGTCCGCCACGCCAGAAAGCCGGTCTTATACGTTTCCGATACGTGAAGTATGGAGGGGATTGTACACTGCCATTTGCCACGGAGTGCAACTAGTGCACAGGGGGCCCCCAAACCACGAACCACTCCGGTTTCGATATTTCACATCTACGTTGCAGGTTTTGCGTCTTGCTCGCCCTATCGTAGTAAATATTATTACAGTGTTTATGTTCAGTACTAATCGAAACGCTCACTTTCTTCGCGGGCTAGCAGAAAAGGCATTGTAATCTGTGGCGTTCTCATGAGGCCTCCGTTTCCCTGTATTTTTATTATTCGAATGCTGAATGGTCTCATTGAACCCAATCAGTTTATTCCCACCGAAATAGGCGCTAAAGAAAAAAAAAGAGACGCGCACAGAGTCATAGAAGAGGCCGGCCTTGCTGGAAGTTGCTGTAAGGAACCACTCCCTCTCTAGCTATGAGCTACGTTTTCTAGCAGACAAGTTTTTGGGCACTTACGATGACACATGCACGCTCCAACAGGTTCATAGAGTTCGACGACCATGGTCGCCACAAATACTGTCAAAGGAGTGCTGCTTTTGCCTTGTGGACACAGATTCAACCACTTCATATTGAGATTCTTACCATTCGACCTTACTGGTAGTTCTTGTCATATGCACTGTCATTAAATGCTGGCTTTCTGATTTGTGGTGTTTAAATTCCCAAAGTAAAATAAAGGTCTGAGAGGCGGCATTATGAAGGAATCCGGAATAATTAAGCTCATTTCGGATTGTTTATTGTTCACCTAAATCGAAGTACATATCTTACTTTTGCATTTAGTTGTGATGGAAATGTGATAACCACTGTTGTTATTAAGAACCTATAGAAACTCGTGTGTACACATCAGCAGGTGTTCACTAATCGATGAAGAAGCTGAGGTGGTCATCGCCAAACAGTGGAAACACGGGTGACTGTTCAATCTGCATGTACGTACACATTTCCTGCATCTGCATTTCTGCATTTCCTCTACATTGCAATCTGCATCTCAACCACGATAAAAGCTGCCGAAATGGAACAGCATACAATAGAAAAAGTTCACGGCACAACTTCAATGCGTGCCAACGTGACATGCGGGAAACAAATCACGCGGCACCATGCACACAACCTAAGAACGTAAATGCATCAGCCGCTACCACACAGCGCAAACTCAAAAAGGACGACCCCGCTTGAATTAGATACGGAGCTCTAACTCTTCGCTTTTCGAAACACTTGGAACGCGAGAGTTCTCAATTGTTCATCGATGTTACTATTCGAGTAACATCTGCCTGAGTAAACTCGAATTGCTAGGCCTCTCCCTGGGCCTAGCGCTTAGACCCTTGTGAGAGTTTTCATCTCTAAAAGGGGTCCACCGAATATTTCTAGGTGTAGTCTTTAGGCATCCTAGGTGTGGAGCATCTTTTCTTGCAGCAGGCAGGTGCCTACCTATAGAAGAGCTACAAGTGCAAGGGAGCCTGGTGCTCAGTTATTTCGAGACCTCAACGGGCGTGCCTACATGTTATAGTTGGTGTTATGTGGTACTTCGGATTCTTAAACAACGCAACAAGACGGGACATCAGACGTAGAAAGACACAGACGCCCCACATCTGTCATACCAATTAGCCCTCGCTGCCACTTCAGAAGCTATGGGATGCCACATTGGAAATTTCCACCATCGGAGGGGTCCAGATCAGCTCTTACGTGGTTTTGTTGTTCTCACGTGGTTCAACGGGATTCGCATGGCGCAGGGTATATTCCCGAGGACACATCACCCCTAAAGAAAGCCGTGTGTAGAACATGGGAACATTGCTGCCCATTTGCATAACCAGTGGATGAGTGGCGGCAGTGCTGTTTTTGGCCCTAGTCCCTCACGTAATCACCGCGGACACTCAACAAACGAGGCCATCGCTGTTGTCTCTCCAGCTGTCCATCTTTCCGTTGGTGTATATAGATCTAACCCGATATTTAGGACCTTACTAAGCAGTTAGCCATTTTGCGTGTTTTCAAATCAAGCACCAGAGCTAACCCGACCAAACTATATAAGTGGCAAGGAGAAGGTTCGCGCAAAAGCTATTCGTAGATTGTCTACAAACAAACAAAAATATTCCCGCCCATCTCACTAAACGAGAACGCTCGTGTTACTCAACTTTCAAGACTTTCAAGACACTCTGCGTGAGCGTTGCATACCTTCGCATCGCAGCTCGAGCTTTTTGGCGTAGTCAGCCTCGATTTCACCGTCGCTCTCCAGCTCTTTCTTGAGCTCTTGGTACTTCTCGCGTACCAGCTTCGAGCGTGGGTCGTTGTCGGACACTTTGTCCACGTATTCGGCGTCCGCCTCGAGCGCTCTTGTCTCGCGGTCGTCGCCGGACACCTGCGTCGAACACAATGGACCCGACGCAGCAACTTCGTGAACAAAAGTGTTACGCATGCCCTGTTTCAGGTGTCTAAATATTTAAATTGCCGTACCGAATTTGGAGCCGCAAGTAGACACCCCAGCCACCAGTTGCTTCCAACATTTCTTTTTTTGATTAAGAATCTTGGTCTCAGGGGAAAGTTTTACCTTACGGGGTCCTTTCTGTATGCATTGAAAGGAAAGATTTGCCAGGGGATAAACCGATATTCACTAGTTTGCGCCATTTCTGGAAACTCTTTCCCTAAATCAAGAATCTGTTTGGAACAGTAGGCAGAGTTCATATTTTTTTTCATAACTGAAACGAAAAAAATAGAGAAATTGGTTGAGCGTTTACGGCATGATGCATTTCTGCAGCTTATGAAAAATTGAAAATGGAACCCAATGTCTGCCTCGAAGGAAAGTCAGTTACCAAGATCTTTCGGTAAAACCTTTTCATTGGGCTCTGGTATTGAGAAAATAAGCGCGCGCAGAGGACAAAGCCGGTGGTCAAGTACAGTGACGTAGTGGGCGGCAAGAAATTAATAAACGCAGTCGAGGGTCTCAGATGACCCGGTGGGGTCGAGAGACTAAAATTCGCAAGCATATGATGAAAGCTGCTGAAACCATATACGCTAAGTGGAAGCCGAAGAAGGCGAGCATTCTGCAAGTGTACATAAAATACAATACCAATCATGATCATGCTGCTCATCATAAACAATTCCTCGTTCATGCTTTTGAATTTCAAATAACGATGTCACCTCAATCATTTGTTCACAGCAAATTTTTACGCTAGGCAATTAACTTTGTCAAATGTTTGTCCACATTTTCAGACATGTATGAATGCGTGTGTGTGCGTATCCACGTGCCTGTGCACATGTGCAGCTTTCTGCCTGTTTTTCGCGCTGCTTTAGCGGTCGTGATCATGCCCTAAACTTGCAACTCCATAACCAACATTTACTAACACCTAAAACAGATTCCAAATTAAGTATGTATGCATGCAATGACAACCCTCATCAGAGGTGAAGACATTCGCTTTTTCAAGCAATTACGTTATGTATCTGTTAGATTAAATTTGGTAACATATCAGAAACTTTGTCGCTTTATAATACGTTTGTCTGAGGTGGTTCTTTTCTGTGTCGGGGGATCTTTATTCACACATTCACTGTAAAATTATTCTGATCCATTAACGGTTGTAAAAAAAACACCAAATAAAAAAGCATGCGCGCATTCTCAGGCTGCAGAAAATATGGATTGATGCTTACCTCTTTTTCTATTGGTTTGACCTCTTGGTCGATGGCCGAAGTTTCATTGTGAATCACTTTCGCCTGCTCCTAGAATCGCAACGCAAGAGCCAAACGTCAAGCACAAGGGCAGGTTATCTTTACTAAATACACGCACTTGTATGAGGTGGTTTCTCCCACCTAGGTTTATGCACAAAATCGTAGAGATTGTCCTAATCCTATTCAGACTAGTCGTCTTAGAGTGGACTAACTAATCCTAGTCCTAATCCTAATCCTAAGTCCTAGAAAAAACGGACAATGACCCCCCTCCCTTCCCTCCCGCTTTCTCAAAATGTTGGGGTATTGCAACCGAACAAGCGCAGAGCAAGCATCTTTAAATCTGGCCCTGAAAATTAGATCTTCCGTGCACTGCACAGATGTGCGCTCAGAAAACATGAGAATTACAATAAAAGTAACAGTGCCCTCATTAGAGAAGCTTTCACACCCGCCGAAAAAGCCGACGCCGCAGGCTTACACCTCAGACCCTCACGCGCACAAATTAAATTTTTATACACGAAACTGTTTTATGCCAGGGTTGACGACCAATTTCTTGTAACGATTGCGACGTTGGCACAAACGCAACAAAACATGCCCTTTTGACAGGGATGGTGCTGCCATCCAGGAACGGGGAAGCGAGCTACTGCATCATGACACGACGCGCTGACAGTGTGTGCTTCGGTAGTCTCAGCGTAGGGAAGGCTCGAACATGGTGTAGCTTGGTGTAGGTGGAGTAGGCATTCTGCTGAGGTGACAACTGAGTTTCCTGACGTAGCTGGTCTTTCCCGTCGGATTAACCTGTGACGCCTCGTCGCCTGCGGAGTGCAGCTTCAACATGCGTCAGCAGCGCTTACACGCCGCCTGCTGCTTCATTTGCGATGGCACCACCCAAGCTAACTGCTACGCTAAGCGGTGCAGAAAGGCAACCACGTCGACGGGCGAATCTCATTTTGGTCCTGCCAGAGACGCGCCAGCGTGAAGCAGAATGCCTTCGTGCGTGCGTGGCGCACGCTGCGAACTCTGCGGCTCGCATGCCTGAAGCTGAACGCGTCGCAACAACACAACTGGCTGCCATGGACACTGTGGAGCTGTACCGAAATGTTCGTACCTTCGCTTTAGCAACTCGGCAGCTGGACGCCGCTTTCTGACAAGATGCCGCGCGGCAAGCAAACCTGCAACATGGTCGCCGACCCCCAAATCGTGCGACTTTCGCTGCAGCGGACTGTGAGTTCACGAGGCAATTAACTGACAATCTGTTCGCTTTCGCTTGTGCGGTTTGCGAACGCCTGTGGTTTGTGGTGGATTTGCACAGTGCTCCAGCGCGCACAATGCAGTGTCTCCCGGGGGATGTTTTCCTGTCGCGAGTCGTTCAACATTTTTGGCTTCTGCGCCAGTTGTCGAGGATCCCTGTGCAGCGGTAGGGTGTGGCTGATGACTGCTTGCAACTTAATTCTTCACGTACGGTAAGCATGCAAAAGCTTCCGGGAAGACAGGAATCAAGGGTTGTGGCGTGAAAGTCATGTGAGCTCTATGCGCAATTTGAAGAAAACCGCAAAGGTAAGTCGCTTGGGTAAGCTTTTAGAGGCTGCGGAAAGTGTAGCTCGCCTCATCTTACAATTTATTTACCAATGTGTGTGCCCATCTCCTGTATTACTGTGAACTTTGTCTTAGGGAAATGGCTCTAAAATGTTCGGTGTTTAGCCTAATTTAGAGTAGGGTCCGGTGAGCGGCCCTATGAAGCCTCCAGCGCAGGTCTATTGAAACTATCCAGGATCTCCTACAATGTGTCGTACCAGCGAGTTACTAGCAAATTTCCATAGAGTTAAGGAGATGTCTCAGCATGTTCTAACAGGTCTAATCAATGCAAAGAAATTGCATTATGGTGCGTCGTCCGATGGACGTAATGCTTCTGGAGCAGATATGTTTCTCAGTGATGGCCATGCGGCACATGGCCGTAGTCAGTACTATTGTATTAAAATATAGTCTAACGCTCTATATATGTTTTCATAAAATTTCTGCCCTCAACTGTCTCTTTAGCTAGGCCGATGCAACAGCGCTCTTGCTAGACCAGACCGGCAAGAACTCACGTCGAAGTCCCAGATAATCCTCTTGATGGGCTTGTACATCAACAGAAGGCGTTCCTTGGTGTGGTTGTAGGAGAGAGCACCGAGGCACATGAATGAGTCCACGGCTACTTTGCTGTTGATCATCATACTTTCGATTGGACCTGGGTAGCATGTCGCGGCGCAAAGGAAGCAACATCAAAGACACTCAACTGCTCACAAAAGAGCTAGAATAGAGATTGGCTGCCACACGACGCGTGTCTGAGAGTTTGCACGCGCCGGTACACCATGCATTGTAAAGGCCACGCACAGCCTTTACGGTGGCGCCGCCAGAGGGCACCAAGTGTTCTTAGGGAAGCTCAGAAAAGCTTTCCCTCTGTAGTACACGCGTTAACATATAACTCGGTTTGACTTTGTGAATATGTTCTGTGGGTATGTTAATTCGATGCTAAACCCTCGGCACACCTCGTGAGATGGGTTGCGCCGAATTTTTTGGTCTTGGCAAGCCGGCGGATTCTCTGTGGCACATAACTAGCTGCCAAAGTTGGCGCCGAAGACCTTCGTTGAAGAGCGGCATACACCTACTGTAACATACACAGTGTTCAATGTTTCCATCAGTAAGGTACATTGAAGGTATTGAAGGTACAGACCGAGTGGGACATACCAAGTGATCCAAGTCGGCGTCAACGTTTCATTGAACAGCGGTACACGCCCAGTGCCGCATCTACAGTGACCCATTTCGGTGTGAAAGAGATTCGTTGCAGAGCGGTTTACGAGTACGCATCGCACAGCAGCTCGATGAGCTAACCATCTGACCACGGATAGATAGATAGATAGATAGATAGATAGATAGATAGATAGATAGATAGATAGATAGATAGATAGATAGATAGATAGATAGATAGATAGATAGATAGATAGATAGATAGATAGATAGATAGATAGATAGATAGATAGATAGATAGATAGATAGATAGATAGATAGATAGATAGATAGATAGATAGATAGATAGATAGATAGATAGATAGATAGATAGATAGATAGATAGATAGATAGATAGATAGATAGATAGATAGATAGATAGATAGATAGATAGATAGAT
Organism: Dermacentor albipictus; assembly: GCF_038994185.2. Taxonomy (NCBI): domain Eukaryota; kingdom Metazoa; phylum Arthropoda; class Arachnida; order Ixodida; family Ixodidae; genus Dermacentor; species Dermacentor albipictus. The sequence continues at coordinate 40,366,814 of NC_091827.1, read as the reverse complement.
AGATAGATAGATAGATAGATAGATAGATAGATAGATAGATTGATTGATTGATTGATTGATTGATTGATTGATTGATTGATTGATTGATTGATTGATTGATTGACCCTGGTAGGCCAGTCCAGTCACGTCAGAGGCATCTTCGCGTCAAGCAGAAAGCATCATGTCCACACACCTCGAAGAATGAGCGATACGCTGGCGGTGACCAGAGCCGATCGACCAGCCCGACCACAGAGAAAGGGCACCAGGAGCCAGGAAATGGCGCGGGCCCTGGCCGAGAGCGCGTAGCCGGCGCCCGTGAGCAGTATGACGGCGGTGCCCATGCAGCGAAGCGTCAGCTCCGTGGTGAACAGCTCGCGCACGATGCCCACGTAGAAGACTGACTCCACCCAGAAAAAGAGGGCGCCACCTTGTCAGGGGAACAGTGGGCGAATTCACGTGGGTTCGGAATTTAGTATTAAAATGAATGTCCACGGGAAGACGAATTCGGAGAATGGCGGTAAAGACATTGTTTCATGGGTGCCGATTCAAGAGATATCGCAGTGGATTGACATCGCTTTATTTCTAATTTCTACGCCTGCCTATTTGCGCAGACTGATAGAGACAGCCTATAAATATCAGCTAGCGAGACAGACAGATTGTCACAATAGTATAGCAGTTTGTTTTTGTCATATAAACACTGTTAAAACACTGCCACAAAAAGTAAGAGGCCCCTGTATCTGTGAAGATCGACTACGTTGCAAGGTGGACATTATCAGGAATAAAATTCAGCAATTTTGTGAATTATCTAAAATATGCTAATTACCCTAATAACTAGAAACATTAGGCACATTTAATTACAAATGGAAGTCGATCGCTAAAGATTTATTGTCTCCTTAGGAGAAGTCTTAAGCCCACAACATCTTTAGAGATATCCGTTCCCAAAATATGCTAAAATATGCATTCAAGTTCCAGTTAAGGTCATCACGCATTGATAAAGAAGCACGTTTAGAAACTGTTAACCATAAAGCAAATGTATTTGGTTGCACATTTTAAGGTCACTTATGTCTGAAACTGCTGCTGGCCGTACAATTTCTGTGAGGCAGACGTGTCTTCAGTAGTTATTATTTTCAATTTAACAAGTACAAGTGCCGTAATATTAGTAATGAGAGTTAATCAGCATGTTTTGTACAGGTGAAATCAAAATTACAGTTTTCGTTACTGCTAATGAAAAATACAAAACGCGGTAGGATGTACATATGAATGCTTTTTTTTAAGTGTTCAGCTTAAAATAAAACACCTCATCAAGTCATAATACTTGTCTCTTTGTAGCCTATCACTTACAATTGCGCTGTTATAGAAATGATGCATACCAACTAATGGTAATTTCCAAGATATCGAAGACGGGTAGACAGACGCGCTTGAGGCCGGACGGACAGATAGAGAGATGAACAAATGGATAGATATGTGACAAATAGTCCTGTAGAGTTCGCAGCACAGCAGTTGACGCACGCAGAACGATACTCACAGTAACCCATGAAGAGGCCGAATACGAAGCCGAAGATGAAGCGTGGCGCTCTGCATTGCTCAGGTTCGCCGAAGAAAAACTTTAGCACCGGCACGGGAACGTGATGCTTGCACCCTGCGTCAGTGCCGAACTACATTCTCTTCCTGGCGCCTTTTCCCTCAGATGTCGACTTAGAGAAACTGAATAATATGCCACTGTTAAAACACGATTAAAATTATTAGCAATTGATTGCCGCCTCCTTGCACGATCGGCCTTCAAGTTTTGTTGGCAGGAAACCTTTGTTAGGTCTGTCGAGCATGTCGGTTACTGAGCCTGGTTGTTTAAAGTGCGACAGTCGTTAGATGATGCTGTACGGCCGCCTCTGTGACATCGACTTTGATAGACTGGCCATGTATCATGTCATCATTTACCATAGGAATGTAAACCCGAGGCCTTTCTTCTACCAAGACGGTGCCTATATCTACGAATCCATTCAGTTTCTTGTAAACCGGGGCTCTAGTTTACGAATTTGTTCGAATTCTGTTGATATTGCTCTTGACGTGTAGCCTTAGAGGCTGATTAAAAAGGGCTGCAACGGTACTCACAGGTTCGAATGCCCTTGCAATGAAAATACACCGCACCGGTTGCCATGTGCGTATGCACCTTTGCTTTGTTTTCTTCCCAACTCGAGGTTCATACCCACAATGGGGGAGGTTAAGGGACTTGGATGGGTAGTTGGTTGCTGGCTTGTTGGTACATGGTTATAACGGTGCGTTTTGAGGACAGGATGCAGTGTGCTTTCTGTATGCTTTCTTTATGCGTCCTGTCCTCAAAACATGCCCTTATAACCATGTTTTATCAAGCCACTATGGAAAATTCGCCAAATGGCAGGCGCAGAAAGCTTATGAATATGCATAATAAACTCATTGTGACAGATGCAAGAAAGTGAGCGATGTATCCTGAATTGAAATATGCTATAATATAATAAATAAAAAGGGTCTAACTACGAGATCGCTACGCCTCTGTATTTTATCCCTGAACGGCTTCGAATACATTGTTCTGTTTATCATATCCTTGGCCGCTTCTCCTTTTGTGAGCATTAACAGGGAATCTTCCCTGTGCATTTCTGGAATACGTTGTGTTTTCTCATAAGTTTTCATTGCTATATTCAGACCGTAGTATTCACTTATGCGGTACAAACCATATTATTTGCACAGCGATTAAATACTATATTCTTGACACGAATCGGCTGCCTTCCTTAAACGGTAAGCTATAACAATTATTTAATTATTTTTTGATTCACTTTAACATGATGACTATTCCACTTTCAACATCGAGCAGAATGCGGCTTCGGCCATCATTTTTTTTTTATCAGTTTTCTCCAAACCACCTAATACTTGGGCCGATACCCCATGGTGGGTATGTGCTGTTTGTGCAGAGGAGCAACAACAATTTTGCGTGGGTGTGTGCGACTAATTTCCCAAGGATCTAACCCTACATCTGCATTTGGGAATCAGTGGTAGACGGCTTGTGGCGCGGAGGTAGACGCTCGTAAGGATAGAAGGGCCCCTGCGTGCGAGGCCTTCGCCCAGCCAGGTAGACCCTCCCCCGATGGCTTCGCGTCTCCCGACGACGTCCGCAGGAACCGTGTCATGCAGGCTTCTGGGGTGCGGAAGCACATGCTATTTGGTTGCCTGGAGCCGGTCTCACAGAGGCTTGCATCCTGGCACCAAATTGGTTCCAGAGGACCTACGACGTCTGTGCCGGATGTGAGGAGACATGGTTGCATATTGTCGACAACACTGCAGTGGGCTTCGCCCTTTTAGAGATTTGGGAACGTTGGGAAGGTTTGGGAAGTCTGCCTTCGCCTGCCGGACATCTCATGAGTTGAAGCCCAAGATCGGTGAACATTTCCCTTTGTTTTGTTGAGAACTAGCCGGATTCTATTGATTGTACGAACTACATATGGCTGTCAGATTTACAGTTTGTGCATACGTTTGCGCCATTTCGTTTTTGCAGTGTGGTCACGTTTGAATTATGTTAACCAGTTAGTGAATGCTACTGAGCCATTCTCCCCTTGTTGCAATCGCGCCACTCGCCAATGTTTGACTTTTTTATATGCATTGTGCTTTAAGTTGCAGCTGGTTTTGTTTCTGGCTCCATCCAATCCAACACCTGGGCCTATTAAATAAGACTCGAACCGACTCGTTACACGTAGCAATATCCCAGGCGCACCCTTCCCTCTGGTCGGACCAATTGAACGGAGTTTTAAGGTGCGTCCACTTGGCTCTGTTTTGTTCTTACATGCCAGTTTTCTTCTTACAAATGGACAGTTTGGCAGCAGCAGTGACAGTCACAGGACGCATCTTTTAAGCACCCGAACTTACTTTTTCAGGATGGTTCCTGTTCCGCTGAAGCCTTCGTTGCCTCCCCTTTGCTGCCGCGAGTTTCTTTCACGTCAAAATGCGGTGACGGGAGTACTTCCATGGCTGAAGGACTCAAAAGTTTTTTCACGCGTCCAAGTTTATCTGCCGAAGCCTTGCTGTGCCGTCAACCGTGTGCATCATGTGAGAACTGCGAAGATGCGTCGCTCTCCAGCACGACAGTTTGGCAGCACTAGTGACAGGCACTGGACGCATCTGTTAAGCATCCGAACTTATTTTTCCAGGTTTGTACACTTTTATTTCTTTACTTTCGTCCACCTGACTCTTTCGTCATTGCTGCAACCAAGTGTGTAGTGTTGCTGCCTGGGGCATTTGTTGCGATGGCTAGTCCCGAGTCAGACATTTGTTTCTGTTGAAGCAAGCCTATAGATCCCACTGATAGCGTGTTAAATTGCAAAGAATGTAACTATTCCTATAACTTCGAGGTATGCTCTGGTATAACCGACCATTCTGCAAAAACAAAACCTGCTGCTTTCCGCAAAGCATTCATCTGCCCTGCACGTAAAACTAGTGCTATGCGCAGCGGCAAACCGAGCGCAGCCTCCAGCCTCGAAGATATAAATGTTTCCGCTGTATTTCCCGAGCAGCGCAGAAAACTTGACTCTATTATGCCGCTGAGGCAGCAGGTGAAAACATAGAACAGTCACTACAGACTATGTTGGATCACTCTGACAGCATATTGAAGCGCCTTGACAGTTAGGACAAAGAACTTGCGGACCTACGTAAAAGGGTTGAAAGAGTCGAATTCCCGCACGATGAAGGCAACCTGAAACAGCTGAACGCAGATATAAATGAACTTCAAGTACGAAGCAGAAAAAAAAATTACATCTCCATGGCCTCCCTTGCAACGAGAACGAAGATCTGTTGTATAAGGTTAACGAAGTGGCTAGATTAATGCAAGTACCCGACAGCAGTAACTGTGGCATTGAAGCACGTCATAGGCTTCCGACAAAAGGAGGCGGAGTGCCAGCAATCATTGCTCCGTTATATTAACAGTCTATCGTATTCCGCGAGGATGTAGTTAAATACGGGCTGGAAAAAGTCAGATCTGTCGCTGATTGAGACTGACCGCGACAAAAGGCAGCAACTATTGATTTGAGACAAGAAAGGTTACTATCAGGAATCAATTCCCACAGCCGTTTTTCACCTAAATGACTTTTAAAACTCCAAGACACATGGTGAGAATTCGTCACCAGCTAGTACTACGCCTTTTCTGCAGGAAGCTGATGATCTGTCTAAAGATCTGATACTTTGCACTTGTGCTCGGAAATATAATTTCACTAAGACAAAAATGGGAGCAGTTTAGGTAAATTGTCTAATGCGGGAATTTCGCATTCAGTAGACATACATCATGAGATATCGTGGCCTTGTGACTAATTTTAGTTCAAACCTATGCAAACACCACCACCGCCTCTGGCAAATCGATCCTAAATAAGTAAACGATAAATTTTTAGAGAACATTTTTGACCATTTCAAATTGAGGTTTCTTGGAAGAAAACTATGTCTGGTAACATTAAAGAAGAAATATTTGATAAATGTGTTGTAGCAGAAACAATCGAAAGGCGATTCCACTGAAATATTTTTAAAAAGCCTATGTTGAAGACAGAACGGTACCGGATACTGTCTTATCCAGAATACTCTCTTTCAAGAAGCCCTTCTTGGAGAGGTTCTCTTACTGATTTTTTTTTTGTTTTTCACAAAGGAGCAATTTATTTGGCAGAAGATCTGGTTGCGTTTCAGACTTTAGAGTTTCATCTCCACATCCTGGAAGTCTTCATTGTCCTTCATATAGTCGTTAGATGCTCTAGTTACGTCTGCTCTCTACATAAGTAGAAGGTCCTGCGCAAGGAGTGTCACCTACCGCGTTGGGTGACGATGTTTACGCTTGGGCTAATTTCAGAATACTCAGAAACTGGGATGAATGAGTTTTGGTAGAGGCTGCACCAATGACCTGCGCCAGCTGGCTCGACAGCTTTTGTTCCAAGGACTCAAGAATATTTGTCTCAAGATGCTCCACAACCTTTTGCGTGGCTTCCTCTACTACCTCTTCTATAGACTCAGATAGAGAAACATCTATGCCGGCGGTGTGACATGTGAAGTGGTTACGCCTGCATAGCATTGGACTCTTGCCTGAACTATCTCAGTAACTGCTTCCTTACCGAGCATCGCCAGCGTTAGATCGCTTCGAGTTTTCGTAATTATCGTTCCTTCGCAGAACAGTTCGAATAGCCCGCCGGGTGTGCTGCATTGCAAATACATTTGTGTTCCTCACAGTATCCTCCATGCTTAGCTTCTAATTTTCTATATTTTTGTTTATTGGCGCTTTCGTAAAATACATTTGCGCTGTTATTGTAGCCCTTATTCATTTATTTTAGATTTGGCTTTATGCACGTTATACCTAAAGGTGGTGCGGGCTAACCCCCATATTTTTTCAGCTTCTTTGTTGACCTGGGGGAATAAGAAAAGCTATGGACGTGGGTGCCACACAGCTGGCATCGAGCAACCGACCTGCAGCCTTTTGTGCTATGCCCGTAACACCAACGTATCACGCACTGTAGTCGTGGTGGAGAAAGTGGCTCTATTTCGTATATCAGGGGCTTTGTCTACAGCGGATGCCGACACCGGATTTTCGGCGACACGGGGCGCTTAACATGGCCGTGTTAAAAAAATTTACTCTTCAACAATGCCGGCAACAACTCTATTTATACCACCGCCTTCGCGACGTGTCCATAACCGCGGCCGCAATACCAGCGCACAGGAAGCCTCGAGCTAGCTCCTCCCCGACGCCGCCCCGGCTGCGGCGGCCGCCGGGGACCTTCTCCCGCGGCGCCGCCGCTGCTGGGAGGCGGCTCTCGGAATTTCTGAGCCCAATTCCAAGGACTTCGAGCCGTAGCCTGAGGCCAGCACAACCAGAACTGCCGGACCATTTCATTTTTTTGAATAAAGTTCATTTTCTTCTTCTTCGCCGTCCCGGCCCTGAAAATTGATGGTTAGGATGCTGATTTTGAACTTTTTCTGTGTTGAAACGTATGGTGTTCTCTGTGTTGTATGGCTTATTGCAATAAGTGTGTGCGCTGTTCGGTTGGCTTTGCTGAGTACTCGTAAACTCAGCTTTGCTGGCGTATGAACTAATACATTCTTTTTTGCGTGTTTACGGGGGTATGAACCATTATATTTTTGCTTGCTTACGGGGGTACGAGTCCTTGCTGATGATGATAGATGCTTGCTTCGAGCTTGTTCTTTATCGAAACGTACGCTGTTCTGTGCGTTGATTCGAATGAATGTATGGGCATCGGACTCAGCAGAACACCGAGCGGAAAGTTGAGATCGTTGTCGTGAAAAGGACGCGAAGATACTTCGCCGCAAACACCTGTAGTGCGTGGTGCTGAAAATGGAGCTCCTATGTAGCCGCTCCTCCAGCTTACGCTGTTACCGTGCTACGTGCACAGCGGGGGTCTGTGACTCTTTTGTTCACGGACGGACACGAAGAATGTCGACCACCGGGATGCTTACAACTTTGCTGGAAAAAAAAAACGCTATTTGCGATTACGTGCAGCAGAGGTGCCTTGAAAGCTCTGACGCTGCGGCGGTTGTTCACAAAGCAGCCATTGTATCCACATTCACGAACACATGTAGAACCGTTGTTAGCTAAGCGACGTTTCTTCGCAGCACAGAAAAAAAAAGGATTGCGAAATCATCAGCAGAAATCTATTTTTGCAGAAAAAGAAAGAGAAAGAGACAGAACCCCTTAGCGAAAGGCGTACATTTTAGCCGGCGTACAAACATCGCTGACATGCTACTCTGCGTGAGGAAGGGAATAGAGAAGAGAAGGAGAGAAGGAGAAAAGATCCTCCATATAGGGCCTTACGCAGGAGCTCATATCTGTAAGACTTCCAAGGTTCCTCTCAGCTCCAGTGATTCGAGGAGATAGCCATGAAACTTCTTATCAATGCTTTTGTCTTTACATTCTGCGTGGTTTCTGCGCATGGTAAGTGGCCGTTTTTTACTGGACAGTAAACTCACGACAAGGATGACTTCATTTCTCACATGGCGAAGTCTCCCGTAGCAAATTTTTTTGCGCCAAAAGAAGCGTACCTGAAATACAGGATGAGAAGGTGTAATTTTACAACTGAGTCAGTCATAAAAATGAAGGGTCCGTTCATAGCGATCCTGTTCAAATGCTTTGTCCTTGTGGAGCCCAAGTAACATATATCTTTACGTGTTGAAATTCCATTTGTTCCTCGCCTATACGCTAAAATTTAGCTACATGGGTGCTCCAGGTGCTTCTACTGTTCAATGCAGATATTTCGGTTTTCGTATAATAATACATTACATTATAACTTACACATCACATTATTGCGTGATGTGAGATTAGATACAATTCTTGCAGTTGTTGATCCACCATACGAATGCTGTCTACGTAAGCACCTCCTTCGTGGGGCATGGGAGAAATCATATTAGGCTTACCGTATTGCGCAGCTCTAGGCATCCGATATCCTATATTTCGTCGTGCTTTGTAATGGCCCGTTGAGTACGGATTTTACTCATTTACTTCTGTTTACTCATTTACTTCTGTTTGAAAAAATTGGATTCAGACGGGAAATATGTGGAAATTACAATAAAATAGCGCATATTTGCTTCCAATAAGATTTTTATAGTGCGAACTATGGCATAAATGAGGACGCTATTCTTTTCTGAAAATCACAAAATTTATATGAATTCAAATTTGAATGACTCCATAGCATGCTGGTCCAAAAACAAGAAAGGGGCTGACAGATGGAATAGCACACTGTGGTATGCTTTAAAACCAGCCGCCAGCGACAACACCCGCACGTGACGTCACTGCACTAACCCTTTAAAACTAACACGCCGAGGATGACGAGGCCGCCTTTGACGAAGATAGGTCCACCTATCGAACTTGGCCAGCCTGTCTGAGGTACTTCATCCCTGTTTAAAAATTTTAATCCATAGCATGCTGCATTTCGTACGCCGAAGTACAGTGAGTGTAAGGATATTTCGTTATTTGAAACTGCAACAATTTTTCCTTGTCTGATCCGCTATTCTACTGCAAGCGCCTTAAAGAGAGTCGGTCCTCTTGCCTCCCGAGTGGCCATAGTAGTGAAGTCGTTTTCAGTGAGACATTGTACCATTTTCCAAGTTTTGCTTGTCCAGGATAGCATCAGTCGCCAGCTTTTACGCGTAATGTGGCTTCAACAAAACTTTAAATATTGCACTAAACGTTATATTCTCTCCCGAGTCTTTTTTTTTTCTATCAGGAGTTGTCAAGTGACTATACATTTCTCGAATCAACTTCCAGGCAAATAACGCCACTTGAAATTGCCCACTTTCATTTCGAAATCCATGTTAGGGACGCACTCATATTCTAATGGGGTGGCACAATGGTCAATTCGACAGGACATTCTCGTAGCACCATCCCACCTAAATAGAACAGCCATAGTCTTCATTTCGTAAGCATTGAAAAAGGCATAAAAAGGGCAGTATCTTAAAGGGCTTCAGACCGCGTTCACGAATACTAAAAGGGCAAACGCGGTGCCTCGACCACGTCGTGACGATTGTGTAGAAAAAAAGTTAACAATTTAGCGGAAAGAAGACAGCTGAATGCTCAAAAAATAGCTCGCCTCGTCTTCCCCTCAAAGGACGCATTTCGATCTTAAAGTTCCGCATTACGCACAAATTCCCTTTAGTGGGTAATTAATCAACATCACTGAAGATATCCCGGGCCCCGCTTAAAGATGGAGACAACGAAGTGCAGCCTCTGAAAATGCAAACGACAAAAAGTAATGCCACTTGAAGGCTCTGATTGGTTTAACTAGCGAGAGCATCTTGAAGTGGTAGGCGTCTCGCCGCATCATGCCACTGGTTCACGACATTTTCTTGCTTTAATAAAGGCTACTCCTAAAGCTTCGATAAATATTTCTTACGGCTGAACACTCCTATTTATGGCATAACTTAAGGTGCACACATCCGCGATACAAACCAGAAATTTGTATTGTGTGTCATGCGGATGCTATCGATGAAGCGAAGTCTACAGCGCCCCGCTAAACCTCCGTTCTTGCGTGCTTTTCTTTGGCACACGTTCGTTTTATTTTCGGCAAAAAGTGTTCAGCGGTATTGGGCGGCGATAACCATTGAACAATATATTGCACTTCGTTCTACGCGAATAACTTGTTTGCCATCATCAGCCAAAGAAAAACACAAATTTCGGTGTGGCAGCTGTGAACATCCCGGTTTAGGCTCACGAGCTATCAAATAAACGACCCATCTCGGAAGGAGCAGTGATTTATTTTTCAGTGCTTGCGTCGTGTCTGAGATGAGAGAGTAAAAACAGCCTACACCAGCATTTGCTTCTTGAGAACGAGCCCCATTATTCACAAATTAAGCCAGTGTGCTACTAGGCGAGAACCATTGCTTCAGTGGGTGCCGTCATGTTTGTTGACGCAAAGCTTTTGGAACCAGCATTTGGCATCGTGCTATGTTAGAAATATGGCGTGCCCCTCGCAAACGTGAAACGTCACTAGCACATGATGCGTGCGTAGTGGCAGCGATACTCTTTGAATGGAGCCCCAATACTTTGGAACTCCTACTCTTTAGTAAGAAAACAAAGGCCACCACTATTACGCTAGTCAATCAGGCTTTTCCAGCTAGAATCAACATATTCAGTATGCGGCAGTTTGAACTCCAACGACAGTCAATAATCGGTGCCTAAACCAGATCACAGTAATAGGGCCTACTAAAGATGGTTCTTTGCAATGCCACAGCATTCAAATTGAACTTATTAAAATTTTCATTTCATTTCACTCCATTGGATTTTATTTCCTTAAAGACCCCATTGAAGGGGTAATACATAAGGGTACATGCATGAAAAATTGAAGGCCTTATATTTATTGCAGGGTAAGGTAACTTATTACGGTGTTCAAAAATGTGCTAGGACCGGTTACGACTGTGATTTCGTTAGAAAAGCCGTTCCAGTCTGTTGCTGCACGAAAAAAGAATGAAGACGAAAAAGTAACACGTGCGTGCATGCGGGTGCGTGACTTGTTGCGGGTGACCGGTGCGACTGGATATGCATGCCGGGGGAAGAATGTATGGTGCCTTGCCGAGTGAGCTGTAAAAGAACTTTTCAAAAAGACGAAGACTAGCCATGCGGCGGTGAGATGCGAGCAATGATAAGCCTGATTCTGTTTTCAGGGCCGATATGCTGACGCCGTAGGAGTACTTAGAATGAATAAATCTTGCAGACCAATTTTGAAGCAATTCCAGTTGATTGATGAGATATACTTGATGAGAATTCCAAATGTGGGATGCATGTTCTGAATTTGCCTTCACTAGAGACTGATAGGCTAGTAATTTTACAATTTGGGGGGGGGGGTGCAAATGGCGTTTTAAAAACCCGAGTGATTTGTTAGCAGATGAAATGTTCATAATGTGCGTTTCCCAGGCTAAATCACTACAAAGGGTTACTCCGAGACATTTGTAGGAAAGAACTAATTGAAGGTTGACATCAATATAGTACGAGAAAACAAGCGCGTTTCTGCAGCGGCGGAAGGAGACAGTCTTACATTTGTTAGGGTTTAGTTCCATTAGCCAAAGGTTACACCATTCCTGTACATTTCGCAGGTCATTTTGAAGGCACGTGTTATCAGAAACGCTGTTAATTTTACGATAAATTACAACATCGTCTGCAAACATACGGAGGTTAGAAGATACGTGCATAGGTAGGTCTATAACGTAAATTAGAAATAGTAGTGGCTCAAGGATGGACTCTTGGGGTACACCTAGGTTACAGGGGTGGATTTATATTGCCACCTGGTGTTTTGAGCCAGCGAACATTCAGCATTGCGTGCCCAGCAAAACGGCGAAGAAGACGACAAAGTCGAAGATCCCGCACCAGCTGGAGAACCGTCGCTCAGTGCTCGGCATTTTTCATCTCTGGCTGATCCTACTGTCACTTATTCTTGTGTTAGAGCGTGACAAACTGGTGGAGGTGCGGGGTAATTTATTCTATGCACCACACCCCTCCGAGCAGTAGGAGCTCCAGCCCCGTACCGGTGGTTACGCCTGTACACCGCGCCAGCAGAAGGATCCGTGGACAAGCCCCTGAGTTTGGACTCCTCCCAGAGAAAATGGCAGCTCCGACCACGCCAACAGGTATGGAAGGCCCAACGCCGATTCATTGTACGCTGCTGAACCCGCGAACGCCAAATCCCTTCCACGGCGCCATACATGAGGATGTTGAAGACTGGCTGGTCCACTATGAACGTGTTGCCGCGTTCAACAAGTGGGATGACGCAGAGAAACCTAAAAACGTATATTTCAGCCTTAACGATGGTGCACGTGTTTGGTACGAGAACCGTGCAGATGCCCTAAATTCATGGGCAGAATTCAAACGCCGGATTCTTGAGACGTATGCGAGCTCTGATCGCCGGGAGCGAGCTGAGCGTGATCTTCAGTCCCGTATACAAATGCCGAACGAAGGTGTCGCAATGTATGTCGAGGACATGACGCGTCTCTTTCGACGAGCCGACCCCAGCATGTCGGAAGAAAAGAAGGTGCGGTACCTGATGCGCGGAGTGAAAGAGCAGCCATTCGGCGGTCTCGTGCGCAGTCCTCCCAAGACTGTGTCAGAATTTCTTTCCGAGGCCGTCACCATTGAACACACGCTTCGGCAGCGGGCACCATCATACGAACTCCAAGTGAACGCTGCCTCACCTACGGACTTCTTCGGAGCTCTCGGGGGCCGCGTCGATTTCTTTCGAGAGCTCATTCATTCCGTTATCCGCGAAGAACTCCAGAAGCTGTCGGTACCCTCACAGCCGGCGCTCAACTCCTTGTCCAGCGTTCTTCGTGACGAAGTCCAGCAAGCGCTAAGAGAACCACCCTTCAACACCGAAGCTCGACCACTAAGAACTGACAGCTCCCTGTCGTATGCGCAAGCTTTGAGGCAACCTGCCCCACCTCCCTCCCCACTTCGCACCGCGTGCCCGGCCATGCTACAGCCCGTCCAAGCGGCCTCGTATTACCAGGACCACCGACAGGCCCCAAGGAAATCAGACGTGTGGCGGGCACCTGATCGCCGTCCCCTTTGCTTTCACTGTGGCGAAGCTGGGCACGTCTACCGACAGTGCTCCTATCGAGAGCTCGGACTACGCGGATTTTCAGCAAACTTGCCACGACCTAGGTTCGGCCAGCGTCCTCCTGAAATTGAACAATACGTTGCCCAACAGTGCAGATCCCCATCAACTCGACACCAGTCACGCTCCCCTTCGCCGCGGCGGTTTTCTCCGACTCGCCGTACGTATTCGAGTGTGGTGCGGGGTCGGTCGCCCAGCCCGCGCCGGGAAAACTAACCACAGCGACCATCGTGGGCGAGGCCGCTCAGACTGGACGTGCTCAAGGACCCCTACTGACGCGTACGCGGACCGACGATACATCGACGACGACGGTACCTGCTGATTACAGAAAAAGAATTTCCTTGGACATTCCTGTACTCCTCGACGGTCGCGAATTGACTGCTTTAGTGGACACTGGAGCGGATTATTCTATAATCAGCGAAAAACTGGCCACCCTTCTGAAGAAAGTGACAACGCCTTGGAATCAAGCGCCAGTTCGTACAGCTAGCGGGCACATCGTCACCCCACTCGGCATGTGCACGGCAAGAATACAGATTCGCGGCTCTACGTTTGTTGCCAGCTTGAGCATTCTCCCTCACTGTTCTCGAGACCTAATCATCGGCATGGACTTTCTCCGGGAGCACGGAGCTATCATCGACATTCGCCAACGCCTCGTCACTTTCTCGACAAAGAGCGCGGCAGCGACGACCAACACCATCCACCCTCGAGCACCTCTTCGTCTCGTCGACGACGCTGTCACGTTACCACCACGTGCAAGTGTCGTGGTTCAGGTGGCATGTGACAGACTCTTACACGGTGAAGCGGTCGCAGAAAGCAATCGCTCTCTCCTGCTTTCTCAAGGTGTTTGCGTAGCAAGAAGCCTTATTGATCTCCATGATGGCCACTGTGCGGTTCTTGTCACGAACTTCAGCTACGAACACCGGCACCTTTTCCCCGGTACTGTCATCGCCTACGCCGACCCGATCGCCGACGTCACGGAGTGTTTTGTTTCCGAGGCAATCAACAATGCTGAACCATCTATACGCAACGTCGACATTAGTCCTACGCTTCCTGAAGAGAACAAACAACACCTCCGTGAGCTGTTGCTCCAGTTCCACTCTTGCTTTGCACGGTCGTCGAAGATACGTCAAACGTCGATTACGAAACACCGTATCATCACTTATGACGACGTGTCCCCCGTACGGCAACAGCCTTATCGTGTTTCCCCGACCGAACGACATGCGATTCAAACGCAGGTGAAGGAAATGCTTCAAGACGGCGTAATACAGCCTTCATGCAGTCCCTGGTCATCGCCAGTCGTTCTCGTTAAAAAGAAAGATGGCACGCTTCGGTTTTGTGTTGACTACCGGAAGCTAAACAACGTCACAAAGAAAGACGTGTACCCGTTGCCTCGTGTCGACGATTCTCTGGGTAGACTGAGGCGCGCGAAGTATTTCTCCTCTATCGATCTGAAAAGTGGCTACTGGCAAAGTGAAGTAGATGAGCGGGACCGTGAGAAACTGCGTTTGTGACTCCGGACGGCCTTTACGAATTTAGAGTACTCCCTTTCGGCCTCTGTTCCGCGCCAGCCACATTCCAGCGAATGATGGATACAGTTCTCGCTGACCTCAAATGGAAAAGCTGCCTCGTCTATCTCGATGATGTCGTTATCTTTTCGGAGACTTTTGACGAGCACCTTCGACGCCTTCGGAATGTACTCGAAGCCATTCGATCGGCTGACCTTACACTCAAGCCAGAGAAATGCCATTTCGGTTACGAGGAACTGAAGTTCCTTGGTCACGTCGTGAGCGCGGCAGGTGTTCGGCCCGATCCCGAGAAGACTGATGCCGTAGCTGCTTTTCCCACTCCAACCAACAAGAAAAGTGTCCGACGGTTTTTGGGCTTATGTGCCTACTATCGGCGCTTCATTGAAAATTTTTCGAAGATTGCAGAGCCGCTATTTCGCCTTACACGTGACGACGTACCATTCCTCTGGACTGATGAACAACAGACTGCCTTTGCGGAGCTACAACGTCGATTGTCTTCTCCTCCCGTGCTCGGTCATTTTGATGAGGATGCTGACACAGAAGTACGCACTGACGCCAGCAATATCGGTCTCGGAGCTATCCTGGTGCAATGGCAAGACGGAACCGAACGAGTTATCGCCTACGCGAGCCGCACTCTGTCACGGGCAGAGTCCAATTATTCCACCACAGAGAAGGAGTGCCTTGCGGTTATTTGGGCTACTACAAAGTTTAGGCCGTATCTCTACGGGCGGCCATTTAAAGTGGTGACCGATCATCACGCTTTGTGCTGGTTGACCAACCTCCGAGACCCTTCTGGACGATTGGCACGTTGGAGTCTGCGACTCTAGGAATTTGACATCACCATCGTATACAAGTCCGGTAGGAAACATGAAGATGCTGACACGCTATCAAGAGCACCTGTTTCATCTCAGAATCCTGACGAGGAAGACGACAGCGCCTTCCTGGGAGCCCTCAGCAGACCGGACCTGCTCGCTGAACAACGATCGGACGCTGAGTTAAGGCCCATCATTGATCACTTAGAAGGCGGCATCGCGCCCATTCCTCGCCCACTTTCGCGACGGTTGTCGTCATTTTGCCTTCGAGAGGGCATCTTATACAAAAGAAACACAGGTGCCGGCGACAAGCCACATCTTCTAGTAGTGCCTCAAGCCCTTCGCGACGACATCCTATTAGCCTGCCACGACGAGCCAACATCTGGTCACTTGGGTTACTCAAGGACTCTGGACAGGGTACGGCAAATGTACTACTGGCCTGGCTTGACTGCTTGCGTCAAACGCTACGTGAAAGGATGCCGTGAATGCCAGCGCCGAAAGTCGCCACCCTTCAAGCCTGCCGGCCTTCTACGACCAATCGACCCTCCGCGTACGCCGTTTGATCAAGTTGGAATGGACCTTCTTGGACCATTTCCCTTGTCTTCCTCCGGCAATAAGTGGATCATTGTCGCAACTGATTACTTGACGCGTTACGCTGAGACGAAGGCACTACCACGCGGGACAGCATCGGAAGTTGCCCAGTTCTTTATGCACCACATTGTGCTTCGGCATGGCGCACCATCATTCATCATCACTGACCGAGGGACGGCATTTACGGCGAAGCTTCTGGACGACATCTTGAAGTTGAGTTACACGACTCATCGAAAGACCACTGCATACCACCCTCAGACTAACGGCTTGACAGAAAGACTAAACAAAACACTGGCAGACATGCTCTCTATGTACGTCGATGTGCAGCACAAAACGTGGGACGAAATCCTGCCGTACGTAACGTTTGCGTACAACACTGCCACACAGGAAACTACACGATTTACGCCGTTTCACCTCGTTTATGGTCGAGATGTTCAAACTATGCTAGACGCCATGATTCCATATGAAGACATTGATCAGCTCGACCAGTTAGCTCCTGGCGTCGAGGAGTACGTTCAGCGTGCCGAGGAAGCACGTCAACTGGCCCGTGTCCACATAAGACAGCAGCAGTGTACAGATGCCATAAGGTACAATCTTCACCATCGACAAGTTACCTATGAGCCTGGTGACCAAGTTTGGGTTTGGACCCCCATTAGACGGCGAGGCCTCAGCGAGAAACTCCTGAGCAAGTACTTCGGACCATACACAGTACTAAGGCGTGTAAGCGACGTGAACTATGAAGTGATTCCAGACGGAGACCTACCATCGCCCAAGCGCGTTTACCACGCGCAGAGACTGTACATGTCGTCCGCCTCAAGCCGTATTTTGCACGGTGATGTTAAGTCTACTGGTGAAACAAACTCTTGTTTTTTTGCTGTCGTCGCGTCGTCCTCCAAAGAACTGCGAAGTGATTTTTTTTTTCTTTTTTTGCTCCCGCCGACAGAACCCATTTTTTTGCCTCGTGTGCATGCCCGTATGTGTGCTAGCGCGTTTTCCCCCCCTTTTTTTATGTCCTACCTAATGCGCGTACCTTTCGTGTACGTCTTGTGTTTGAGCATCGAGTCGATGCTTCATAGGGAGGGGGAATAATGCCACCTGGTGTTTTGAGCCAGCGAACATTCAGCATTGCGTGCCCAGCAAAACGGCGAAGAAGACGACAAAGTCGAAGATCCCGCACCAGCTGGAGAACCGTCGCTCAGTGCTCGGCATTTTTCATCTCTGGCTGATCCTACTGTCACTTATTCTTGTGTTAGAGCGTGACAATATGTTTAATCTTTGACAAAGACTGATTGTGAACGGTTACTTAAGAATTCTGTTCTCCATGCTAAGATATCGTCACTAAGATGTAACGCGCCAATTTTTAATAGTAGACGCTCATGTGGAACTTTCTCAAAAGCTTTGGCCAAATCTAGCAGGATGGTGTCAGTCAGGAAGTTAGAGTCAAGGTTTACATGCAGGTAGTAAACGAACATAGCTAGCTGCGTTTGGTAGGGAAAACCTTTCCTGAAGCCATGCTGCGCAGGATGAAAAAAATGGTTGGCATCAAGAAATTCCATGATATGTGTATAGATAATATGTCCAATGATTTTGCAGGGTACACTGGGTAATGAGATTGGGCAATAATTTAATGGCGAGTGTTTGTTGCCCGATTTCTGAACTGGAATGACCTTCCCGCGTTTCCAATCTGGAGGTAGCACGCCTGTTTAAACTGGCTGTGGAAATAGAAGACAGAGATATGCTTCACAACTATGGTTAACGCTTTTTAGAAGTTTAAACGTAATGTCGTCCACACCAGCTGCTGATGAAAGTTTAATATTGTCTATGAGGGAGAAAATGCCAGATGAAAAAAATCCAATTGGTGATATGATACATTGAATGTTCGCATGGGGAATAGAAAATGACTTTTCAGTTTCTTTAGTAAAAACAGAAGCAAAGGTGGTGTTGAACAGTGAGCACATCCAACGTCGGTTAGGGCCTCAACTGATTCATTCGATAGGGTAATTAATAGCTCGCGTGTCCTGTGGCTTGCCAGAATTTTTTGGGCCGTTCATAAGCATGTTCGGCATGTTTGGCACATCAGAATAAAAGAATGAGCTTTTGGCATGATATATGGCTTCCAAATAGGCCGTTTCAGCGGCTTTGTGTTTACTCCATGCACCAGGGGTGTTACGGCACTTGGCTGCGCGGAAGAGACGTTTTTTTCTCGTTTTCTAATCGCTTCAGTGCTGTATTGAACTAGGGTTGTGCTCAATCGGAATGAATGTTATCTTGGGGAATGTATTTGCCAACCAGATTGTATACTTTCTCTTTGAAAGCCCATCTTCACCCATGGTATGAGAAGGAAGGGCACTTGCAAAACTGGGGTAAAATTGCGTTAGTTCATGATTATTTGCTTGATAATTGCCCTTTTGATACAAACGAATAGTCTTTTTAACAGTCGGAGTCAGAACGGGTTTAATTACGAAGTCGACTTTGTTGACTTTATGGTGACTGATTTCGTGAAGATACACGATGGATGACACGCTCTCGAGATTAGTTGGTAATACAAGGTCTACAAGGTGTAGAATGCGATGTAGCCATTGGTGCAGGCCGGCTTGACCATTTGATATTAGGAAAATTAAAGTCTCCAAATAGAATTACGTGCATGTTGGGGTGTTTGGTCATTATTTCACTTAAGGTGTTATTTAGCTTGAAAGAGAAGTCTGGAGTACTATGAAGGGGCCTATAGCAAACGCCAAGTAAAATTGAATGGGGTGCGGCGTGGCATTTAAGCCATAGGATTTCAAGATCGGACAAAATGTTACCAGATGTATATGATATATTTTCGTTTACGGTGACAAGTTCCCCTCGCCTCCTCGTGCCCCTGCGATCGTTTCGGAATGAATTAATGAAAAACTTTATTTATCCCTCATTAAAGGGAAAGGGGCAACGGGATAGAGGGTGGGGGAGGAACTACTTGAAGTAGGCCTCGTCTATCGTCTGAGCCCACTCCAGGATGGCCTCCTGAAGGTCAAGCCTCGAGCTGCACAAGGCAGACTCCCGCTGCTCCTTATTAGATAATAATTTCTTGAGGAAAGGTGGAAGGGGGTGCCTAGAGCAACCCCATATGATGTGGTTTAAGTTTGCATTGGGAGACACGCAGAATTTACAAGAGGGAGAAAGGTAAATGGAGGGACTAATACGGTGGGGGAGATAAGGGGAGGGAAAGGTGTGAGTCTGCAGCTCCTGCGCGGGCATTTGCCCATGAGTTTCGTTTTCGAACAGTTTCTACTGTTTCAGTAGCCACCTAACCACAAAAAGCCAAACCAATCAGGGCTACTTTTTTTCTCATTTTCTTGCATGCCAAAGATCTCATAGGGCCCACTGAAAAGATCTCAGCAATAATTCTCGTACCTAAACTATAAAGTATTCTTCTAGTCAGTGTACACAGTAGAGCACTCCCAATCGTCCCAAATCATAGGGACGAGCTAACAGATGACGGCATTCGCGTAGTCGTGTTAACGAGACCATAATTTTTCAGGTCAAATGCGAAGGCCGACCATCTGCTATCAACCACCCGTAACTGGCCCCTGCCGAGCCCGTATACCAGCCTGGTTTTATAATCCTCAAACTTACTCCTGTGAAGAATTCAACTATGGCGGTTGCGGAGGGAACGAGAATCGATTCGACACGCCAGGAATGTGCGAAGCGACGTGTCTACGTAAGTTTAATGATCCTCATTTCCCTGCAATAAATGATTGTACTTGTTATTGTGACCAAGGCAACACACAATATTTTTAGTGGTACCTTCCGCGTTCGCGTACTTCTTTCTTTTTGACGCCTGATAATTCACAAAGGAAACTGACTGAGCCCATTCGTGTTGTGCTGTCACAATGCACCAAAAATCTGCAAGAGCCACTTGAGTATTCATGGAAGTCAAGTATTATTGTGAACCGCATACTGAACGAGCGCGTATTCCTTGACAAATGAAATCACAAAGGTATAGACGGAGTCCCTTTTATACATTACAATTCTGAACGATCTCCCGTGCCAGATATCATAATTGTAGTCCTTTAGCTCAAATAGTGGAAACGTCGGACATACCCGCCCGAGATATCGAAGTACATATTGAAAGACGTAAAACAAAATTCGCTATTTAACTTTTTTCATTTAATACTTTATGGCACACATTGCAATTTACGAATTGTAGCCAATTAGTTTGCAAAGAATACATGTATTTGCCGCAAGTTAAAACACACACAATACGGAGGCACATAAAGACAACACGGGCGTTTGCAGAGCATGTCCAATTTGCAAGTACCTCTAAGGAACCTTTGAGTTTCCAGGTAAGCTATTTGGAACTTGCGGTAAAAAACAGTATTGTTGCAGTTCTCTTGTTTTCATTCTTCCGTTTCTTTTTCTTAATTCATTTCTTTCTCAACACAATCAGAAATGTTTTTTAACAAACCGCCACTTTACGCATTGAAGCGCATAAGTAAAGCGACGGCCATGTGTTTCATTGCATATTTTGGGAATAAGTATCACAAAAGTGATTTCATTGTGAAAATTTCTTTGGTTCGATGCACGTTCCGAACTCACCGGCTACAATTCGTTAATTCTAATATATGTTGTAAAGTAATCCTTATAGGTGCAGTACTGTTTTAATTAGTCGCGCAAGCAAGTTCTGTCTCTCCGAGTAATCCAACTCAATGACTAGAATTATGCTATCTGCTGCAGTTCAGTTTTTAACAACTCCCTATGGTCTAAAAAACGCCCCCGGTAAATACCTCGAACTGCTAATCCTTGTAATCACAAGCGAATGCTACGCACATGCGGTTGACAGGCGTAATTTATGCGAAATTTATGCGGAATGCTCATAAGAGAATTCATGCGCATTCCGCGAGTGCGCTCCAGTCGTGTAAATGCGAACTTGTCCGTTAGAGCCTGCGTGAAGTGGTCGCGTTATTGCTTGGCTCGCGTAGCAGGCAAGACTGAGCCACGTGTGAATTTATGATTCTGGGTGCCATTTTCTCTAAATAGCCCACCGATAGTTCCGTCAGGAGCATGTGCCCTGCTGCTTATGCAGCATGCCCTGCAAGTGACAATCGAAAATAACGTTTCAATAACGCAAATCTCTATTTAAAGAACACACTGCCACGTCTCGCAAAAAATCCTGGAAATATAGTCACTTGTAGCATGCCGCACGCTAGTGTATAAGTTACACGAGGTTTCGACTACTTAACAAGTATCATAGTGACAACTCATAGCACTGCCAAGCAACTGCACTCTGTTGTCCTAGACGTAAAACAAAATTCTGAACTGGCACCTTTCTTCCTGCTTTCAGATTAACTATCAAAAAACTTGCAGGACGCTTGAACTTCGCCTTTATGACTTGAGCGCGAGAGCATTCAAAGATTTCTTAATACTTACGCTTCATGGAAACTGGAGCGTATGTAACCGTAATGTTTACCGCGAAACGCTGGTGGTGAACTCTACGCAGGCAGACGAAGCTTCTGGTAGAAACGCAGCCGCTTGCATAGGCCGCGATTAGGTGGAGGCGAGTGCCATCTGAAGCCGTTGCAAGAAACCAGGCGCGCCGCTTTATGGCCTTTGAGATAAGCATGTACAAAGCTGGGAGGCCATTGCCAATCTATGATTTGTAGAACGCTGGGAAATGGGCTTGTGCTTTATGCTTTCTTTTTTAGTTTAAGCGTAACAGAATTATGTTATCTCGCGTTTTCAAGTTACAATCCGACGCTATCGTGTCTGTAGCTTGTGTGTAAGTAGTAATTTAACAATATTTCTACGTGTTTTAGTTCGAGAAATTCGATTATCTCAGCTACTTATTTGTGCCACATCGAGGGCCTGCGTATGCGCGGCTTGAAGTTGTTGTTCTTGCCGAAACGACGTACGACACTGGATGCTGGACGCAATATGCCAGCGCCGGCTTTTCTGCGACACGGTCGCCCTTGACGCTAACGCGTTAATACATTCGATAGCCATGCTGAGGAGGCTCCTTGCCAACGCGAGCAGATGTTTGAGCAACAATTGTGTGCGAATCGGGCAGTGATTGCTGGGAAATGGACAGAGCCACTTAACAATTCTGCCCACACTGCTTCTTAAAGCCTGTGAAACTGGAACAGCGTTTCTTGGAGCAACAATACGCTAGATATTTTCTGCGAGAAATCATGACACTACGTCAGTACTTCTGGAACCACAGTTGTATGCACAAGCCCCCCCCCTCCCCCCTATAAGCTGTGAAATTACTTCGAAATTTCGTTCAACAACAATTGCGTGTTGAATGCCTCTAAAATTGTGAAACTTGGCCAGTATACCTCGAAGCTACAGTAATGTCCGCATTCCAGCAAAAAGTGCTTAAAGTGCGCCGCCATTTATTGGAACAAAACTGCGATAATAACTATCTCACGATAGCTGTCGGCAGCAGAGCACTTACCATTGATTAAGTATAGCGACACAACCAATTGCCACCATCGAAACAGGTCATGTATGAAGCATGTACTGAAGCGGGAATTATCTTTCGCGCTTCTTAAAAAAACACACGGCGTCATCTAGTGCCGCCGCCGCAAAGCTTGCACGTGGCCTCCGAAACGCAAGGTGCGTCGGTGCGTGCGAACGCTGGGAACTGTATCATCCGGCAACCGGGCTCCCTTCTTGCGCTTCTTTCTGGACACCCCGTGCGATCCAGTGGCACAGCGGAGAAACCCACGCGTGGCTTCCGAGATTAGAAGCATCGTGCGCCGGTGCCTGTGAACGCTGAGAACTGTTCTCTCGCTTGCAGGTGGCGCACACCTAGTTACCCAAGTTAATGTCAATATGTCAATTGAAGAGCGGACCCCTATTGGCACGTACCTAGTGACCAAACTCAGTATTAAAGATATTTATTCAACCCGCCATGGTTGCTCAGTGCCTATGGTGTTGGGCTGCTGAGCACGAGGTCGCGGGATCGAATCCCGGCCACGGCGGCTGCATTTCCATGGGGCCGCAATGCGAAAACACCAGTTAAATTTGATTTAGGTGCACGTTAAAGAACCCCAGGTGGCCGAAATTTCCGGAGTCCTCCACTACGGCGTGCCTCATAATCAGAAAGTGGTTTTGGCACGTAAAACCCCATAATTTAATTTTTTTAACAGCGGCATGAGCCTATACGAACATACCCAGTTACCCAAGTTGGCATCAAAAGGTTATTTGAAGACCAGCAGAGAGCAAATCAACTTATACTGGTGCTGCAAGTCGGCAGTTTATTCTATAGAATTTCATTCAAACGTGGCACGTACCTACTTCTGCGCCTACAGTGAACACGTACGACAGTACCCAGTGAAGGACAAGAGGCGGAGAAAAGAGACAGATCGAGGTCCCCTCTTTTTGCACTGTATGTTGCTAATTTACGCTGCTGTTCTAATAGGCAAAGTTGTAAAGTTTCTGCTGAGCTTTAGGCTACTGGCTATATTTTATAACTTTATGACCAAAGCAACAACTTCATAAAGACGACACTAAATTTCCTACTTATTATTTCAACTTCGATTTCTTTTAGATATGAGGCAATGACGCTGCTTTTTCTCGTGCGGTGTACTTGAGCGTTAAAGGATTCTTCAGCCATAATCGTAGTTTCCTCCTACTTATGGCACATTTGCGAATTAGTTTTCGTTTCCAAACACTTTATTTACGCAGCTCAATTTATTTAACACACATTTGTACGGCTTTAGATATCGCGCTGTGTTGAGGACCGGCAGTGCCATAGAAGTGTCAATCTGCGTAGGATCCTGCTTCTTGTGTACGCAGGCAAAGTCTTAGTCAGTTGATAGGATTTTCAGCGTTGGTATCATTCCCTAGCACCATGCATTCAAAAATGTGATAAATTCGGCAATAGCTAAGACTGCCATTTCCACCGACCTATTGACCATGCCATGCGCGTTTGATCAGTTGCAACACAAAAAATATGATTTTTTATGGCGCTTGAAGAGCGCACATTACCCTGCATTGCACTGACCACAATATTTTCTAAAGCTTCATGACAAGCTTTATACATATTTCAATAGAGCGAGTCTTAAGACATGTTAGTTCTTTAATAAAAAAATAACTTAAATGTGCAGTACATTTCGCATGGTGTAATCATGTGAGAAGGGTGATGCTGCATTTTTCGAGAGCACTATTATTTTCATTTGAGTGTTATCCTGCCCATTCGTATGCGGTATAACTGTAGCTGTGTCGAGTCGTAAGTTGTACTTATAAGAAATATTTGTGGTAAAACCCTGGGCAACTCTTCCTAATTTAGAGCAGCAAAAATTGTTATCATCTTTTGCATAATGGCTCTGACAAAACCTAAATAGCACGATACTTTGATAGAGACAGCAGCTTGTAAGAACAGGGGATTCTGCTTTCGAAAGCTACAATTCGAGAGCATCGAACCATGGCTGTCAATTTAATTTTTACCTGTAACACTGGATCGGCGTTGCCATAACGCCTCACCACTCACCCCAGTACGCCACAGTGACGAGTGATTTTAAATTCCCTTTCTACTCGTCGAAATATCTCATTGTGACAACTGATCTCAAAAAAACTTTCAATGCCGAAATAACACCTCGAAATAAAGTGTTCCATATTTCCCCAATACACCCGTTCCTCTTTCAAATTCTTCAATTTTTAACGGGTCTAGCTTCACATTTGGTTTTACGTGGACACAAGATCACCGGCTCAAATGTTCGCGCAAACATTTTGTTCATGTCACGATTATACCTTTTCTTGGAATTTACCGTAATTTCTGCCATATATTTTATCGTGAGCCTTCAACTCATGCATTTTTCTTCCTTCGAGTGTGACCCGAAATGAGATGTGATATCTTTATACGTCATTCTTCTCTAATCTTGCCCCAACACGTTTTCTTTTTGCCATTCTGAACATTTCACATGTGCATTATCCAAAAATATTATTGAAGAAACACCACGTATGAACAACAGCCTTTTATTTCCATAAATACCAAATAGACTTTATTGATCTCGACAGTTTCATGGTAACTGAAATCCCTTCATTAATTTTCAGCCCAAACGGGAAGACCGAATGCCTGTGAGCAACTGCCCGAGACTGGCGTCTGCCGAGCCCGCATACCAAGATGGTTTTATGATTTTCGATCAAGGACTTGCAAAATTTTCAACTATGGCGGTTGTGGTGGAAATGAGAACCAATTCGATTCTGAAAGAATGTGCCAGGCCACATGCCTACGTAAGTAAACACACACAAAAAAAGATTATTTTCGCGGCCAAAACAGTTTTGGTATTCTCACCAACGAAATATGCGTTATAACTATTTTCCCGTTGTTAGATACGGCCACCGAAGCAGGCATTTTGCTGCCGTTGCTTCTTGCGAGAAACCGCCCGTCGTCGCGCACAAACTGCAAAGGTTTTGTGCGAGGCGGTGGGCATTCTGCACCCAACGAGGTTGAACTGCACACCATTGGTCTTTCAAAAAAAATTGTGCTCATGTGCAAAAAAGAGGGTATGTATTAGCGTGGTTTATTGCGTTGACGTCCTCCCAAGCCCACGTGCCCGTTGACGAGGGACAATTTCACGGCAAGACCACCGCACTACCAAAGCCTCTTGGCCCGCGGCGCTGTCCTTCTGAGCGGGTTCATGGGCGCTATTCCAGCGATGGTGCGCCATCTCTGGAGAAGTCGTCACCGTCACAGCAGGGCTGACGTCACGAGCCAGGAGAGCGAATGACGTGAAATTGAGTTTCCCTATAGCCGTACTCGGAACTTTAGTTTAATATGGAAATTCAGAGGTATATACCATGAGCGCTTACGAATGTGAGTTAGTTCTTGTGCTGAGCCCAAAGTTGCGAGTCTAACTGTGGTTTCCGCCTCGCTCACGCATTCCGTGCGACACAGAAGTCCCAGTTCTTTTAAAGGTGCGCGGAATCTCAACTTTACAACTTTACTTGGCACTTTAGCTTCAGCAACATGTGAATTTATTTTTACTATGCCTTGACTAAAGAGAATTCTTAAAGCAAGCTCCTTACTGCACGATGGCATGGATTTCCAGCTCTTCCAGTCAAAAAAGGAAATGACGCGATAAAAGAAGAGAGCACAATAATGGTAACCCAGGAAGTACACTGAGCCAGCGTGCAGCTCAACAGATCAGCGTCCTTCCTGTCCTGTTGCTCTTTCTCTGTACTTCTACGCGGCTCTATCTTTTTTTCTTTTGAAGTACTTGAAATCTGTCAGGTGTACAAGTTATGACTAGCGCAGCTTGCTGTATTATTTATTACACCTCCATGTTGGTGTTCCTTTCAGGCACCAACGACTTAGTTACTGGTATGAAGTGAAAAAAAATTGTGTTTTAGAAAGATTTCTCGTTATGCAATTTTTCATTTCATCACTACTTGTTTCTGCGCCATTTGCAGCACCATATAGGAGAAAAATTGTCTGCAGCGAAGACCCAAATCCTCAATGGTGCTGGGGGCGTTCCACATGGTTCTTTAATTCTACACTCAGCATCTGCCAGCGGCTTCCGGTCGGCCAATGTGCACGCACTGCTAACAGTTTTCCAACATGTGTGCAGTGCATGAGTCGTTGCACGAGTAAGTCTCTTTACTTTATGTAGCGCTGACTTTCATTACCATTGCGTATTTTGTATAGTGTTCAGTGATATTCTCCGGACAAAGCTGCTGATCAATTTAGATCGCAAGTGTTTCGGTTTCCAGAACTGGCACAGCGTACAAATCCAAGAGAGACTTAGGAGGAAGCGTTACCTCAGTAGCTCCCAAAGGAGTACATAAGAACTATAAAACCGTTTTCCTCCACACCGACTAAAGAAACACTGACTAATGTTTGTTACAACTTTTTAAGTAGAATATTCGCCGTACAGACCATATTAATTTCACTCCGCGATATGTCATTTAAAGCCGAGGCCATTGCGTTTTATAAAATTTGCGTACCATAACTTGTGCGAGCTCTTCTCGAAGTTTTTCGTGTGCCACAGAGTATATATTGAAGCATAATCCCAGCAAATGAGTAGAGCGAAGGATGAAAGAGCCAACGCGGAGCGCAGCAGCGGATGAAAGATGGCGAGAGCGATGAGAGCGCGAGGAGCAAAGCGGAGTACAAGAGTATGGCAAAAGGGTGAGGAGGAAAGCGGATGGGAAATGTATGGCGAAAGGGCAAGGAGGAAAGCGGTGTAGGAGAACATGGTGAAAGGGCGAGGAGCAAAGCGGAGCAGAAGAGTATGGCGAAAGGGTGAGGAAGAAAGCGGAGTAGAAGAGTATGGCGAAAGGGCAAGGAGGAAAGCGGCGTAAGAGAACATGGTGAAAGGGAGAGGAGGAAAGCGTAGCAGAAGAGTATGGCGAAAGGATGAGCAGGAAAGCGGAGTGGAAATGTATTGCGAAAGGGCAAGGAGGAAAGCGGTGTAGGAGAACATGGTGAAAGGGCGAGGAGCAAAGCGGAGCAGAAGAATATGGCGAAAGGGTGAGGAAGAAAGCGGAGTAGAAGAGTATGGCGAAAGGGCAAGGAGGAAAGCGGCGTAGGAGAACATGGTGAAAGGGCGAGGAGGAAAGCGGAGCAGAAGAGTATGGCGAAAGGATGAGGAGGAAAGCGGAGTGGAAGAGTATGACGAAAGGGCAAGGAGAAAAGCGGCGTGAGAGAGCATGGCAATAGGATGAGGAGGAAAGCGCTGTAGGAGAACATGGTGAAAGGGCGAGGAGGAAAGCGGAGTGGAAATGTGTGGCGAAAGGGTGAGGAGGAAAGCGGTGTAGGAGAACATGGCGAAAGGGCGAGGAGGAACGCGGAGTAGAAGAGTATGCAGAAAGGGTGAGGAGGATAGCGGAGTGCCGCCCGATACGTCCTCCACGGCGGTGACCAGGCATGCGGCGAGCGCATCAACCAATACCATTTAATAAATCAAAGCACTGGCGTGAGCTTCGTGCCCACGGCGCATGCGCTACTTCGCGCGCGACACCACTGCTGGAGAATGTGCTCCACGTCTGCCACGTGTTCCCGCCTTCAAGCTTTCTTTCTAAAAAATGAGCGAGACAACCAGTGAAAATGCTTCGTATGCCACTGCTGTTAAACAAGCTGGCCGAGCAGACTCTGAGCGCCGCCGCCAAGAGAACACTGTAGTTCAGAATCAAATTCTTGGCCACAATATACCGAGAATTCAAAACGTAGGGACGTTCCAAATTCGCGTTAAGGAGCGTCGTAATCGTAGCTGAATTTTTTTACTTTATATTTGTATCGTAAAGCTAACCGTAATTTATAGAAATTAAACGCCTTTGGAAAATCAATAGTACTGAAAAGTGGCACCGCGGGGGGGTCTAGGGCTAAGTTGTAATTGTATGTAACATCACTTTTAAGGACAAGTTGTTTCGGTAGATGCATCTGTAGCGGTGCTCCATGAACTTGCCCGTAGTTCAAGTGAGACATGAATGCAGATTTAAAAAGCAGCAGTGTAATTTTATTATTCACGGTATGATTGTTACGCTATAGGCGACACAAAATGAGAGGTGGCTAAACGAACATGGGTGACATGCGCAGTGTACAGCAACTTCTCCGTAAACCAAACATCGAGGGCTATGAAAGCTGGCACAATTTCTTGGTTATTTGAAGGAAAACTGAAAAATTCAGAACACAGTACACCTTTACCCTTCGTACGGAACATCACAGCTTTTGTTCTCTCAAGAAAATTTTGTGAAGCATTTCATGAGCTTTTTCTAAATAATTTGTCAGGATCCTGGATCCTTACCGGCCAGAAATACAGTGATGTGGTGGGAATATATACCATAAAATGCATCAGAGTAAATATATGCATCATTATTATATGAAAGAAATAAAAAGGCCCCAGCATACCTCCTTGCATTACAGTGATTTTCTCTAGTTCCGTAACATAAGCGGAAGTAAAGATATAGGTCTATAATTAGGAACGTTATTCCTGGCAACTCGGAATTGCCTTGGCGACTTGCATTTCAGTGGGAAGACTGGCTGTTGTAAAATAAAGGTAGGAAACATGAGCCAACAAAGGTGCTATGAAGTCGATAATACGCTTGAAAGGCACAATCTGAGTCACCTGCATCACAAGACATGCGGTTTTTCAGACAATGAAACGAGGTTCCAACTCGCGTATTCCCAACAGGAGAACGATATACGTTACCAGGAGTGGTTGAATAAAGCAATTGTAATACCTCTGAACTGCAACTAGGCTGAGAATGTTCGAGGAGAGAGCAGCTGTGCGGAATCTGAAACTTGACTGATGTAATTTGTTGTTTATTAGTGAACGACTCTATTTCTTAGTCTTGGAAGATGGTCAGGCATCTACAAGCATGATTGGTCTGGAACATTACTGGTGACAATTAACTTTAACAGAACTTGCTCTTATGCTAGTTAGTTCCTGCTGAGTACAGCGATTTAGTTTGGCGGGTTTGCCTAATTCGTTGATGACGTCAGTGGAGGCAACAATCTCGCAGAGGCTTAAAGGCACGAGGAAAAGATCTGGGGCTGCTAGTACTGCCAAAAAGACCGGAAGAGCTGCTCTCAAGACTTCCATGTGTGACATGACAAAGTACAACGGGGGCATGTTCTAAATTTCCATCATTTATTACACGGGACAACTCATGCTTGAAGGCAAACGCTGTACGTCAAGTTGGAAATTTGTGTTAATCTTTGTGAAAAATGGTACAGGTTGATGATTATTTACTGTTTCTTCGATCTTTAGCTAGCCAACCAATAAGCCAAAGTTGAGGATCAGCACCGTTCAATGAAAGGCGATGAAGGAAGCTACACAATTATATGTTAGAACAAACGCAAAATTGAATACGTATGGCAAAAGTAGATTTTGTTCAGTGCTTTGTCTACCTCGACAGCCTAATAGAAGCAGCGGCAGAAGACGGATGCTAATATTTTCAAAGCCTACATGTATGGTCAATTGCT
Organism: Dermacentor albipictus; assembly: GCF_038994185.2. Classification (NCBI taxonomy): domain Eukaryota; kingdom Metazoa; phylum Arthropoda; class Arachnida; order Ixodida; family Ixodidae; genus Dermacentor; species Dermacentor albipictus. The sequence continues at coordinate 40,336,897 of NC_091827.1, read as the reverse complement.
TTAGGATCCAATGGGCGCACGTTCTGAGACCGTACTCTGTTAAAAAGGTTTACGTGTGTAAGCACGTCTGTGCTCGCCAACATTTCATAGAAAAATCTTCCACAACTTCTTGCATCAAGCGTTGGGCACTGTGAAAAAAGTGCTGTGTGGGTGTGTTGGGTTGTTCGACATCTGCTTTGTTTGTTGTGAGTGCAATCCCGAATATTTTGCTCAGTCCTAGGCGATGTTATAATGATTTTGCTTGCTGCCAGTCTTTGGGTGGCCATCAGCCTCCCAGATGTTGTAAAGGAATTTCTCGACGCGCAAAATGAGATTCAAAGTATACGCCAACCTGTTATTTGGCGCTGGAGATATGCAATGTTAGATGCGAAAGTGCGGCCATGGCTTGCAAGCGGCGCATTGTTTACGAAGTGTTTAATAACTAGAGGTTGAACACTCCGTAATAACGCATCCATATAAAACATGGCTTGAGTTAACTTCCCTATTCGCTATTATCCCATGTGAGGTGTTTCCGTTGTCCTTTACTACACGTGACTTTGGTCATGCGCAAACCATTTTTTGCAGTGATACGTCCGGTTCACATTAAACAGATGCGAAACTTCTGCAGTCATATTGTTCTAAATTGAACTTCTGCTTTTTTTTCTTTCCTCTAGATTACAACGCAAGAGGGACGTGCCGTGAAATCTTCAGGGCACTCCCTGGACCTGGAGAGCCGGAATAAGTTTTCATCCGAGGCCCTCGTTTGGACAATGCAGAGAGTAATCTATTTAATAAAGGGAAAATGAGACATCCACTCAAACGTAGCATATTGCTGCAAAGGAAACCCATATGGATTCCTAGAAAGAAAAAGCCTTGTCTTTGAAGAAATATTCGTCCTGGTCCGGAACTCGAACCCGGGACCACCCCCTTTCCGGGGCAGTCGCTCTACCATCTGAGCTTACCAGAGGGCTAGCAGGCCGGATGAAGTCGAATCCAGCAGCAACTCGAAGCAAAGACAACAGTTCGACTCAAATTTCCATTCCTAATTACTGCTCTCCACCTTGCGGGTTTCCACAAAAGTATATATAAGAGTAATTTATTTTTCCACAATCCATGCCTCGCTGAAGAATACTTAGTAAACCTACCTAAACATCTTTACTAAACAGTCGTATACACCAGCATTACCAATGGAATTATGAGAAAGGGACTGCATGACTTTCTTCTACTAACACGAAATGTATATTGTTCCTTAAAAAGGAATCCGATTTACAATGAACAAAGTCGGAGCTAAATTTTTCTTTCACAAATAAATGCTTGCATAGGCGCTGTCGCTTTCCTTTTAAAACTTTTCGACACACATACATTACTACCTGCTTCGTAGCAAACTCTTTGAATGTTACACAAGTAGTTTGTAGCGCAGTCTCAGAAGTCTTACTGTGCGCGTTTTGCAGTGTATTCTTCTGAATTACGGGACGCTTTTTACGGAATAACCGTTTTATACTATAAACGAAAACTTGTAGACAAAAAGCAGCGTCAAATTAACTATTTACGTGCGTCTTTGTGTTTTCAGTACGCAACGCACGGTTTGAGTCGTGAGCGCGAGCGGTGCCCTATTCTGTCAAGGCCCCTGCGCTCCTTAACGGGTAAAGAATGTTCATATCTGCATTGCCGATCCCCTAATATTTGTGCCACGTTTCGCCAGAAAGATATTTCATGATCAAACAGCGCTGAAAACAAACACAACGAGAAGAAACAAGAAGTGTGCTGTAAGCAGTCTTTCATAATTTTACAGCAGCCACCCACATAGCTCTCCTCACTTTGATATTTTGAACTACAAGAATTAAAGTTACGTCCCATTGCAAAACAAATAATGATTTTTCTTGTGTGACGCATGCTTTCTCAGTCTTGAATGCGAGCATTTAAAAAAGCATTCGTAGCGTTGCCGGTGATCCAAATGAAATCGAATATAGTAAACCTCCTTGTTAACTTCTATGGTTTCTACCACCTTCGCGCCTGACCTCTAGAGTTGAGACGACACGTTCCTTGAGATTGAGGACTTAACCGTAGACCGTTGTGGCTTCATCCAATTCGGCCTCAGTCAAAATACTTTGAGCAAGGTCCACGATCCTCCTACTTCAAGATCGGATGTAATATCGAAAGGCAAAATGAATTGTTCTCAGACGTATTCCACATTGAGCAATGGATACATCGAAGACATTGAAACTGCATGTAACCAGAGCTATCTGTGTATATCCACGAATATATTACGCGAAAGAAAATGATCGCGGATTCGGCAGCTCTTGCAGAGAGGGTATTGTAGAAATAGCCGCCCAAATTTACCAACAAATGTTTCTCCTCAAGAAGATTTCTATGTTGCAGCCAGCCATTTCCAGAAAGCTAGCAGGCTAAGTTGACTATCTTACGACACACCATACTAAACAACTCCCGCATCGCAAGACTGAAGACCAGGTGTCAACTGTCAAATAATGTGCGATTATTATGCCAGAAATATAGAGGAAGTACCACAATAGTCCTTTAGTGCACACGTCACTAACGCAAGTTATCCCTATCATTCGCGGTGTAAACAATAATTACACTAAGGAAGTGCATCAGCATGTAAATCATTTATTGAAGTAATGATGCTTGAAATATTTAGCGTACGTACTTAAACACCTATTATTGGAATAGTTCTGCAAGTTTCAATAAAAGATGCAATATATTTTAATAAAACAAGTGGCGAGGTAGCCTCTTGAACGCTTTTGCTCGGTTTCAGTATGTCGTTGCATGTAGCAAGTACGCTTCTTTTACGGTGCCTCACTATGTTTTCGATAAAGAATTACTTTCAAGTAGCTGGATAGGTGCATTTCGAGCCTGCTGGACGGGAAAGGGTCGTTGTTATCACATTTGATGTTAGCATAGGGAGTTTTCCTATGTAGTACGCATTCTGTAATATTGACAAAGCTTACTAAACATTGAAAACTCCCAGTGTAATATGCAGCTCTATGCTTTTCATGATACTTAAGATGCAAGAAATGTGGTGAAAGTAAGTTTTCAATCAACCGAATAAATTGGTGACTGAAAGGGTTAAGGCAGGCTATTGGAGGTGTTGGTATTGAGTTACAACGGAAAAATTCAATACACGAAGTACGTTGGCCATTATAAGCAGTGTGTAAACAGTTTACTATTGCATTTAATAAGCAGTGAGGCATTCGCTCAAAGCAGAAAGTAGATCATGCTTAGTGTGCGTCACAGCCTCGCTCAGTGACGTGCTGAGGCAGACTACGATCCACTGAGAATGGCTACTAGTCGGTAAAACGTAAAGACTGCCAGAATAGGCGACAGTAACTACTGGCAGGTGGAGTAGGGTGTCTATAAATGCGGTTGGTGCCAGCGGACCACAGGCCACCTTTGAGAGGTAAACGTCATGCGGGTCTAACACTTGGTGGCTCCTACTTTCATCATTTCGTCTGCTGCATATACTTCCTACGCAAATTTCATCCGGTAACGCTTGTTAGACGGTGTCTGCACCAAGAATGTTCCGCCTTTTTTATATCACATGTCCCTGCACAATAATAAATTAGCAGATTATTGTATTGTCCTTGGGCAGCGGAAATATTTAGATGGGAATATTGTGGCCTTTGAACAAACTGTTGCGCATATTTTCGTTCTTTATTGACCAAAACATTATTGGTACATTATGGTCAGCATAAGCACATGCTCAGATCTTCACTGTCAATACTCCGCATCAATACTTCCCTGTCACTATCAATACTGACAGCGGTAACGCAGCCAAGTAGCGGGAAAGCTTGTTTTAAATACGTTTATTACGTTAAATACATTTCAAACGTGCTTCAAAATACAGGCGCAGCGTACACACAATGCAATATTTTTTGTGTTTTTTTTGCGCTGCGTTTCCGAGCTTCATCTTTTTATATTTTAGTATTGAAGCGAATGCTTTGGTGTAACGAAATTTAAGAAAGTCTCCTTGTGGTTACAAAAGCAACTGCGAGCGTCTCGGCACCAGCACAGAACAAAGGACGTTAGTGTTGAAGCGAGGAAGATTTATATGGAAAGCCTCCTTCTGCAAACCGATGAAGTTCTCATAAGCAAAAATGCAGAAAGCAAGGACTATTCTTACGGGAGCAAGAATCGCCGGCAAATGAATTTGTTGGACGAGCGCATGCTGAACCTTTTTTGTCTGTGTTTGTCCCAACGATCGAGCTGCGAAAAGAACACGCTCTACAAGATCGCTGCTGCAGCGATTTGTAACGCTACGGCTGCTCTTCCTAACGCTGGACAATACGCTTTATCTTTTGCGAAACAAGACAGCTCTACAAGCGTCCCCAAACTGCTCAAAACAGCCCTGCGATGAAACTTTCGGCCTGCCTTCTATTTCTCTTTTCCTGCGTCCATTACGTTTTCGGTACGTGTTTGTTTGTATCACACTAACGCTTTGAAACAAACAGCAGACTTATTCGGGCATTGCAAGAAGCAAACGCTTCCACTTGGCGTACAGAAATTGCTCTCGTGTATTCAACCTGAGTAATATTTTTTCCTAGGTATCGGCTTCGTCATATTTATTCTTGTGGTATTGTGTCTTCATTATTGTGATATTTAACAATAGCGCCGCGGTACAGGGCTGATTCGAAATGTGTTGCGTTGGGCCTCGATGCCGTCATGGCGCAAAGTATATACGTGGCCTCCTTCGTAAGCTTACGATGTAAACCGATAGGCGCCCTTAAGGGCCCTTAAGGGGTGCGATGTTAGGGTGCGATTTTTTTACCCATCTACGCAGCTGAGCACAGATATCAGCCGTGCATCTTGTGGGATCAGAGCCCCGAGTTTCACGCCGTAAGTAATGCAAAAAAATACTTACATATAACCAACACGACGGCGTCTTTTTATCGACAAATCGTCGTCAAATAATTATTCTACACGCTGTCCTTGCGGGAAACAAAATTAGTACTTATGATGCATGCCCACATCGGCTGAGTAATCGGCATCTCTGCGCAGCTTAATTACGCAAGGAAACGTTCGTTGTGGTCGCAGTGTCGAATCGCACGTATTAACAGTTTTGAAGAAAAGTGTATGTTCTGGGCCAATTTGTGCCATTCACCATATTTAGGACTTGGATAATGAACATCTCTACTTGTGTCAGCGCTAAACCTCACAAATAGGTATACGCTTGTCAGACGTGATTGTGGAAGTGAAGTGAACACAATATTCCGCAATAGACCTATTGAAAGCTCCTGCTACCTGCACCTGTTGTCATAATTGTATTGGCTAATGTTGTGAGGCGTGCTAGTTATGAGATATTGCGAATCCTCCGGAGTCAACTTCCTTAACGAAGCACATTAAGTCCCATTCGAGGACAAATATCACGCACGTATGTAAGGACCGGGCCACCAAAGGAAAAGGCTTGATAACTTAAGAATCAGCCACACGCTGACTGTACCACCTCGCTGTCCGCTCACTTCACGATGCCTGGATAGATACGCCAAAAAAACAATTTCATTTTAAAACCCCCCTGATGCGATTTGATTTCGAGAAAACGCGCATGACGACTGACTATAGAAGTTGTCAACGCTAAGATCTTTACAACACTGTGGTATAAAGTTCGTGAACAGGGATATGGTGCCTCAGAAAGGCTGGCCACCTCAGGAAGAGGCACCTTATCCCTGTTTACAAACTTTATACCACAGTGTGCTATTCCATCTGTGAGCCGCTTTCTTGATTTAAGATCTTTAGAACGTGGTTTCTGCAAATGTTATTTCGGAACTCCCTTTCCTAGAGTTTTTTGGTAGCGCAGAGAACCAGCGCAGAGTTCATGCGCTGAAAACGAGGCGTGATGCGAAGGCTCCTCAATTGGCAATGTTCACGGCTTAGAATGGAAAGCACTTGCTTTATGAGCTAAAAAACTTCCTGTCACTCTAAGCCCACAAGCCACTTGCTTTCTGACTACCACGCCAAAGCGCCGCCAACGATACACAAAGTTACGCAACATAAAACGTACCACTGTAGCTAAAGGACCCACCTCAGTAGTTACTAGTCAGAATCACCGCACCTGCATGTAGTGTTTCTATTTTTTTTTTCACCTCGGGGTTCCTATATTTCAAATTCAGCTCTCGTGTGGTCCAGCAATTTTTCTTCTTTTTAAAGTTGATGATGATGATGAAAAACTTTATTTATCCCTCTTTAAAGGGAAGGGGGCAATAAAGTTGTCATGGGCTCAGAAGCGCCTATCCATATAGTGTCGGTGGTGCAGGCTTTTTAGCAATACATAAAAGCCTTTCCGGTACCAAATTTCTCAGAACAGGCACCCATGTCCAAACCGTTCTGATAGTGAACCACAATTTTACCCCTTGGCACATTCCGTGAAACCTAATCTAACATTCGAATTTGACAACAATAAATGTGGAATAGACGAGTGTCAACCTGGCGTTGCTCCTCGTCACAGAACTTTCCCACTAATGTTATACGTGTATATTGGGCTGTATTGTTTACGTGTATCGATAAGTATTTTGCTTCCCTACTTATCTTGTGCGGGATATTTAAGCCTCTTTTTTCTGTCTTCATTATTTTCAGCCGCACCAGGTGGGATCTTTAGGTACTGCTACACACCAAACACGCTTCGTGCGTGCAGAGATCACGCACAAAATTGGGGTATCGATTTCGTGACCCGAGTTTGCAAACTATTCAATACTGATACTTGCAATTCAACAACCACAAGCAAGTTTGTTTCGGAAAAAATGTGTCAACTCATGTGCCTACGTGAGTACTGCAAAAAAAAAAACAACGCTTATTCTTCTGATATTACAAAGTCGTTTTAGGAGTGCCTCGGGTTGGCGTGATTTTTTTTATGCCAATGACCTTTCATTTTTGCTAAATTCAATCTTGTAGCTTTCAAATTTAGCACGTAACGTAATCCTATGTGACAACAAGCAGACGCAGCCAGTTAAGGGAGACCAAGAACTCTTCAAGATTATATGTTCACAGGAAGAAGCAACTAGTGCGGAAACTTAGCAAAAAAAATGTAAAGACTGGCGTCTCCCGACACCCGTGGAGTTATGGCATGATATTAATGTCAGAGGCGGCCACACTGCCTGAAAACAAAGAGCAGCAATTGCTTATTTGGTCTGTGGTGCAAACTTCGATTCCGTTTGATGTCACTGCGGGGTTACTCACACGCTGTAGCTTGTCGTGTCAGCAATGCATCTCTTCAGCTGTGGAAAATAAGCGAACACACAAGAAGCTGGTGCAGTGGAGGGTTCAAGGATGATCTAAATATTTCGCTCAGAATTCTTATCATTTATGCACATCTGTGACAAGCATTTAGGCAATGCAAGCAAAAGAAAAGTGGTTACTACTCATAGGCTATGACAGGGATAAAAGGTTGAACAAACATTTCTTGAAAGCCTGAGTATCTGATAGCATTGAACGCCCTTTCTTGTGTTGCTCTGTGGTGGGCAGAAATAGTTGTAATTGTGCACAAATATCCACCCGTCTTCATTACCAGCATTATACAGCAATGTGGCAATAAGATTACAATTCTCGTATTAGCTACTACAATGTCGCTGAATATATATTTTTTATTTAAAAACATTATTGAAAGCAAGCCTTGGCACGCTAAACTTTTCGTAACATTTAACATCCGCCGTCCCCTAAAGGTCCTTTGTTGTTGTTGTCGTCATCGTAGTCGTCGTCGTCGTTGTTGTTGTTGTTGTTGTTGTTGTTGTTGCTGTTGTTGTTGTTGTTGTTGTTGTTGTTGTTGTTGTTGTTGTTGTTGTTGTTGTTGTTGTTGTTGTTGTTGTTGTTGTTGTTGTTGTTGTTGTTGTTGTTGTTGTTGTTGTTGTTGTTGTTGTTGTTGTTGTTGTTGTTGTTGTTGTTGTTGTTGTTGTTGTTGTTGTTGTTGTTGTTGTTGTTGTTGTTGTTGTTGTTGTTGTTGTTGTTGTTGTTGTTGTTGTTGTTGTTGTTGTTGTTGTTGTTGTTGTTGTTGTTGTTGTTGTTGTTGTTGTTGTTGTTGTTGTTGTTGTTGTTGTTGTTGTTGTTGTTGTTGTTGTTGTTGTTGTTGTTGTTGTTGTTGTTGTTGTTGTTGTTGTTGTTGTTGTTGTTGTTGTTGTTGTTGTTGTCATGCTAATCCCAGGACATGCCAATGAGCGAGAGCGACAGCTTTCAGTAACGGTGACATAGTACTGACGTAAGGGCGGGGCCATTTTAAAACGGACACCTTGCATTTGACCTTTAGAAGAAAGCAGCCATGAATATAAATACCCTTACGTCAAGAATTTTTCATCTCTTTCTAACAGTGACAGCAATGAGCATACTTACCGACGATAGATTGTTAAGCCATCCTGATGTCAATTATTTTGCTGACTATAGTCGCTGCTACCACCACAACCACCACCACCACCACTGTCGTCGCCGTCTTATGGAATGGCTCATACACAAGACGGAACTCATATAACGAATCGAAACCCCCCCCCCCTTATGTTTAGAACCATCCGTACCACCCCTAAAGGCATGCTTGTTGCCAGATCAGTTTTCGGCGCAATTACGGGTAAACTTGAAATACGCGCAGTACAACAAACATTCCACCTTCAAGGGAGTCATTAACTTGTTGAATGGAAGCTCTGGAAGCTATTTATGACTTCTTCACAGGCGTTTCGCTGTGTCAGCTTCTTGCCAAGTTAGGTGGGCCGATGAGAATTTGCAAAATGGAACTGGGCTGATTCTGGTGGTGGCGTGGTGAAAGGTGCAAGAAGACAAACTTCGGAGTGCCTTAGCACAGATGAAGAGATCTGAAATAGACGCACTGTACACAAAAAAAGTATGAGTGTGCGGTACGTTTGCTTTATATTAATAACTCAACATCATGATTCACTTAAACCCGCAAGCTCTCACAAAGCGCATGCGGCAGCAAGAAGCGACGCCGTAAACACCATCCATCAGGCACATCATCACATACATAATTATCACTCGTGTAGTAAAAGGCAGCCCGATTCCGGAGGAGGCGCCATCCGCGGTAGCGTGGATCCCGTGGGTCACGTGGTGGTGGTCTCCATGTCTGGCGCATTGGCCGCGGCAGGCACATAATCGCAATGCTGCAAACTTCGTCGCATCAATACCGTTAACAGTTTTGCCGCGATTTATTTGCCCCCTTGAAGAAAGCGTCACATCACATATATTTTTACATGTGGGTGAATCTGCATATACATTTTTTTTTTCAGTTGTGCTCTTCATCAATAAATATCATCATCATCATCAGCCTATATTATATCCACGGCAGGACGAAGGCCTCTCCCTGCGACGTAAATTACCCCGGTCATGCACCAACCGATTCGAACTAGCGCCTGCGAATTTCCTCATTTCGTCGCCCCACTTAGTCTTCGGCCGTCCTCGACTGCACTTGCCTTCTCTTGGCATCCATTCTGTAACCATAATGGTCCACCGGTTATCTAACCTACTCATTACATGACCTGCCCAGCTCCATTTTTCTCTCTTAATGTCAAGTAGAATATCGGCTGTACCCGTTTGCTCACTAATCCAAACCGCTCTCTTTCTGTCTCTTAATGCTATGCATAGCAATCTTCGTTCCATCTCTCCTTGCACTGTCCTTAACTTGTTCTCAAGCTTCTTTGTCAGTCTGCAAGTCACTGGCCCATATGTCAGCATTGGTAAAATGCACTGACTGTACACCTTTCTTTTCACTGATAATGGAAAGCTTCCAGTTAGGAGCTGACAATGTCTGCCGCATGCGCTCCAACCCACTTTAGTGTGAAAAATGCTCTTAAGGGAACATGTTGCAAATATAAATTTCAAGCAAACAAATGGTGACGACAAGAGTTCTTAACCCGAACGCTAAGCCTAGTACGAATATTGACATATTCGCCCTCCAGAAGTCAGGTAAAAAAAAGCAATTGCAGCCCAAGTAGCACATTTGCTAACTGTTGCGAGATGTTCTTTTTTTGAGAAAAAACGGGCAAATTGAAGACGAATGTTGGAGAAAATTTTATGCAAGGACATCAAAAACATGGCGCTGTTCATAGAATTAGGGCTAAGCCGACATGACTCGGCTTCACGACTCCGAAATAACGAGCACTAAGTAGCGTGATGACAATAAACTTTCGTTAGGCCCTCTTTGCTTGTTTTAAAACTATTTCGGGCTTATAGTCTTGAAGTCATAAGCATATACTACCGCCCGACAAGATTACTCAGCATCAATTTGACTCCTGCAGCGTGTGCTTGAGTGTGCGTCATATAAAAATCATTTCGGCGATATTTTAGCCACACTGATTTTCCGATTTCCATAGTTATTTATCCCTAATTGTCCATTTTCGCATTACACCTGAGATAGAACAACATTGTGGGTTTCAGGCTGTCCTTACCTTTCTTTAGCGAAATGAGGGGGGTGGGTGGGGGGACAGAGTTCAAGCGAAAAAGACAGGTGGTAAATTCAACACACCCCATACCGTGTCGTGTTCTATTATTATACACATATATTTTTGTACGCTCGGCTGCTGTCACTTTCCGTTGCAGACACTGGACTGACTTGGTTTCGCCTTCTCGCGTTGTTCTTTTTTTTTATCTGGGCTGCATAATTCCCTCCATTCTATTTTTGTGTTCCACCGAATGTTAACATTATCTGAAATTGATTTTTTTTATCATGCTTTGCAGCACCACCAAGGCGAAAACTCTTGTGCAGCCTCATACCGAAACCTGGCCCTTGCTCTCAGCGCAATCTAACGTGGCACTTCGATGCCCAAACCGGCTTCTGTAAACATTTTGCAGGCAGCAAATGTGGAACCAATGCTAACAGCTTTTCCTCCTGTTATACGTGTACGAAGAGATGCAGCAGTAAGTTTTTTTCTCTGCTGCTAAAACGCATAGGTGCGAACGTATATATTTTCCTTTGCTCTTCAATTTCATGGCCATCTTTATCATTCCAGTGCATGAGGGCACAACTTTGATCAATTCTTTCAGTCTTAGTTTATTTGTTCTTTATCATTCGAGCGCCTCAGTTCAATTTTTTTCGCAACGCGGTAATATGTTATGATAAACCACAGATTGACAGCTACATTTCAAGCGTCACATAGCCAACAAACTTAGCAATACGAAAGTACATATAGCAAAAGCGAAAATGCCAAACTATATACAGGTTTATAGCTCCCTTTAGTGCACCGCGATTGGGGCCAGAGAACCACAAGATGCTTTTTCCATTGATGTTCTCCATTTAATGGAATAGCAACCTACATGGAAATTGGCCACTTTTCTTGAACACTCCGAAGAGTGCAAATACTGAGAATCATTACGATGATTCATTTAGTGAACAAGTATCATTAGTACTAAAATTGGAGCCATTTATATGAAGGCCTCAATAAGAGGGGCGAAGAAATTGTGTAAAAACTTCGACAGAGGATGAAGTGCACAAAATTGAAAGAACAGCGATGAAAAAGCCGTATCATTTTAATACCACACACTGTGAGAGGCCTTTTTTTTCGGTGGCTGGCTAAATTGAATTGTGTGGTGTAGTGAAAATGTAATCAGATGACGCAACGTGTCCATGTAAAGCCTCCAGAAGATTCTTCTAACTATTGTTGTCGAAGCGACCAGCTTAACGAACGAAGTACAAGTGTTCAGCCTCAGAAAATTTGACGCTTGCCACTGCTATTGCCTGGTTGAAGGCCGCTGCATGAACCGTGACCATGAGCAAACCTGTGTTCAGTGATGCTCCTACCTTCAGGCTTTCTATTCTGATTCATCGGCGTGTAATGGCGGAGCGTTGAACGATGACACAAGCAACCACTCATGATCACGTCTAGTTACAGCGTTCTGGGGAACTGATTATCACGTCTTAGAAAAAGTTAAGCCTAATCTTGTATCACTGCGGCAATATCTGACCGTGTCAGAAATGAAGAAGATACGTGCTGATGGATGGCGAGCTGCAGTAACTAGATCTTCGAGCGAACTAGTATCAGAGATTGCGCTTTTTTTTCACAATTGTAAAGATGGCACTCTACATCGTTACGTATGTAGCTTGAACACCACTAAGCCGAAAAGCAATCACAAACCTTGGAGCTGCTTCTCGAAACATAGATTCGCGTCAATGCCGATGTCGTACTTTCCTGCGACTTCTATAAAGGCGAGTCTCTCATGCATATTTTGCACAAAATGGCAGCACAGAGGCATCCTAACAAACCGAAATAGGGCAAATCATTCCTGAGGTTATTGGAGGTTTTCGACAGCGTATATATTCTCTGGTGTTAGGATGGCAAGCCAAAAGATGGCAAGCCGCCGTCTTGCCATCCTTCCGAAATGCATTAGCATATTATAGGACTCCCATGTCGAATGTGTTGGTTGCTTGAGAAGTGGCACGAATATAATACTTATCATTTCCATTAGTGATAATTAGCCGGGAGCGGGAGCACAATGATTATAATCACTGCCACAAGGATTATAAGCCGGCTCACAGCGCGCAATCGCAATGAACTGTGTAGTGACACTACTAAGTGTATTAACCAATGGAAATTGTTCATTGCGTATATATTAAAATGTGTTCCCGCTTTCCGATCGCACAAACAGAGACGGGGCAAACCCGCCGCGGGGTGTTGTGAGTGTTCGTCGTCTCCTTTCTGCATAGCGCAAGACGAAATTATGAACAGGAACCCTCTCCATCACCCCAAGATTTCCTCCAATGGACGCGGAAGCCATGGGATGCCCTGCCCCATTGTTCCTCATCAAAATATCATTTTCACCGGAAAACTGCTTGAACCACCATGACCGGTCAATGATTCAAATGGCTAATGCAGTAAGGACTACTTGGAATGACCTCGATGACCTCCGGAGAGCTACTTTCGGTTTTTCAGTCCACCTTTTGTCGGATGCATTCAGCGTTTACCGGGCCTATCGCCGGCCCTGTGTCGACTTAGCGTCGGTACAGTCGGTGTCGACGTCGCTGGAGGCATTGACCGTTTAACCATGGGTCCTAAGTTCACCACCAGTGAAAAACCGAGGAACAACCGCCATTTTTTCTTTTCTTAACAGCAATCCGACTATCCCTTCTATCATAAAGCTCCTTCTTCATCTGGGAATTGAACTTGCAATTGGTTCACTCCGACCCCACGAGCTCCATGCAGTAGTGACTCTCTCTGACCATCTTTCTGCCCAAGAAGGCAATTCCTGCGTTGTCAGCATAGAGAAAATCTTGTTCCGGCACCGCACCTAGAGAAGTTACAGGCAGTGAATTGCTCAGCCTGAGCGACTTCGCATCAGTGAAATCACTTAGCTTGTCATACTGTACGAGGTCATCTCACCCTCCTCTACTAGGGGATCATCGATCATGTGGAACCATTCACCGAACCTACCGAGCTCAGGGAGGGATTACGTTCTGAATGGTACATCATCATGATGGAAGCATTGCCGACGCACTCCACCCCCCCCCCCCATCCTGAAGATGCATGTGCCCAGCGTCGGCTCGTCAGTTGTGCACGCTTCGCCCGTTACGAAGCACCCAGTGCCACCCGCCCGAGTTCTGTGGTAGTGACTCGATGCCTTTCAAACAGACTACTTAGGCTAACCACGAGCCCTCTTTGTCACCTATGTCACAACGCGGGGAGGCTAGGGTTAGTGCTCTCAGCCGGTGCCTTGGTGAAAGAGGAGGAAACTGGAGGTCGGATAGCAGCGCGTGCTCGATGCGATGCATGGCACGCGCCGGGCCGTTCTATAATGCGGCTGCACTGGTCCTCTTGATCGGGCGCTCCGCTGCGACCCCTTTGGTTTCCTCACGAATCCATTCTTCCTGGAAACAGCGCGCAACTGGAACACGCTACCGGGACAAGTTGTGATTGCGGGGCTTCTTCAAAAGTTGTCCTTTTCATTTTCCCTATTATTCTAGTAACAGAACCTGACGTGGGTCGTAATCATTTGTCATTAATCTTGTTCCGTGGTAGGACTGACGATTTCTAGCGCGAATGCTCGGGATCTGCTATGCAAACACAAACAAGCATTAGTCGCTCTGCAGTGTAGCCATCGCTGTTATGCATGCACAGGGAACGATGACAATTTAGTTTCATAGTGACATTCGCTCCAATTTTATAGAGAAGCTGCATATCGCTACCTTCCGGGTGGTGGTCGATGTCCGTCCATCTACGCGTCGCCTCGACATGAAAAAGCTTTCATCTGCGTTTTCTCCCAAATGCTCTGTAGCTCTCAATCTAATGCAGGTACCTTGGAAAAAGATATACTGAAATGAGGCGCCAAGACGACTGTATCATCCCGCCGAGTTTCATTTACTTGTCCTAATTAGTTAGTTCACGGTCCAGTTGTAAACGTTACAGAATTCCTGTCTGCGATCAACACATGGCCCTCTATACGGAGGGCGTATGGTTACAGAAAACGGCTGTCACCCTCGATTTACCCAAACTATTGCGAAGCAACTTAAATGACAATTGGCTGGTAAATCGACTCGAACCACAAGCCGAGTTGCAGCTACTTTCCGTAATTACGTAGTTCAAAGTGAAGTTGTCAGTATTAGGGAATTCCCGCCTGCCAAGTGGTGGTACACGAACACGTCACTACTTCATAAAAGGATAAATCACTCCACAGTAAAAATATATATTTTTGGATGTGTCTTTCAATAATAGCAATAATAATAATAATAATAATAATAATAATAATAGACCCCCGCAGGGGCGTCTGCGTCAGCAGGCGTTTGGTGTGTTGCGACACCACGGACCCGAGCACACGAGGGTTGGACCCTCCCGCGTGTAGTCGTGCGCGGCTTAGCCGTGTCCGGGGAAAGGGGGATCCTGGAGGTTGAGCCGATGCTGGGTGATCGGACCTTTAAGGCCCCCCGGCGGAGGCAACACACCTCTTTGGCCTCTGCTTCACGTAGACGGCACCCCCGGACTGACCCACCCGGGGGAAATCGGTAGTCGCCTCTTCCTATCTCTCTCTCCTCAAACCTTCGTCTTTATCTCTCACTTTTTTACCTTTCCTGTCTTCTTCTCTTTTCCATTTACTTCCGTTCTCTACGGCGGCAAGGGTTAACCTTGTGTGGATATCCTACCTTGGGTACACCATATTTGGTTATAGCGACGGCGTACGGCTGGCGTCGTGCAGGCTTGTAGACAAGCTCTGCCGCGTCCCCTCGTTGGGCTCCGTGGTGGGCGGTCGGCGCTGTTGCCGAACATACTCATTTTCTATGGCAGCACAAACCTCTGTCGTCTATGATCGGCGTCTGAAAAGATGCCGCACCGAAGTACCATTTCATTTCTCCTTTCGGAGCAATGCACCATCCTTCCCCAAGTCCTATGTAGTACACAGCGAAAGCAACATGCCACTAAGAAAACTCTCACCATTCCTTGTAGCCAAATGCCTGAAAGAAAAAATCGGACCGACGTACAAAGCCTCCAAAATGTCTAGCGGGGACCTCCTCCTAGAACTGAATGATAAAGACCAAGCAGAGAAGCTCACTGACCTTACCAGTATTGGCGACGCAACAGTGACAATTTCACCACATAGAACGCTGAACACAAGCCGGGGAGTGATTTCTGAAGAAGACTTTATTGGATTGAGCGATGAGGAACTCCTTGAGGGTTTCCAAGAACAAAATGTGACAAAAGTACAAAGAATAGTAATCCGCAGAAACAACCAAGAAATCCCCACCAAACATGTCATACTCACCTTTGGAACAAGCGAAATGCCTACTTCACTCGATGCAGGTTATGTTAAAGTCAATGTCAGAGCATATATCCCAAACCCTAGACGATGCTTTAAGTGCCAAAGGTTCGGACATGCTTCACATGCATGCCGAGGCCAAGCAACCTGTGCTAAATGCAGCTCCAATGATCACCAATCAGATAACTGCACCTCCCCACCACATTGTGTTAATTGTAAAGAAGATCATCCAGCTTACTCGCGGTCTTGCCCTTGCTGGAAAAAAGAAAAAGAAGTGATTGCACTAACTGTCAAAGAAAAAATTTCGTTCTTTGAAGCCAGAAAGCGGCTATCATACCTTCCGCGTAGAAGTTACGCCGATGTGACGCAGTCGGGGGCAGCGTCACAGAGGCCTCCGGAGTCCTCCGAGCCCACGCGCAGTGGTGCCGCAGTGACTCCTCCCGCCCCCGTGATGGAAGCAGCCGACGCTGCTCCATCCTCCTCGAAGGCCCTGCAAACACCAGTCCCGCAGGGCCCTAAGATAAAACGAACCCCAAGGCCCGAGGCACGTGTCTCGGTGCCCAACTCTCGGTCTTCCAGCGCTTCAGAAAGAGCGATGGAGATCGACACAAGAACACCGGTGTCATTGACACCGAAGGACAAGCGCTCTCTTGAGCGCGGTAAGAGGGACAAGATCCCAATAACCACTCAAATTAAGAAGGCGATAACCTGAAGGTTATCGCTCATTTGTATAAGCCTTTTTAAATCTATGTCACCTAACATCTCACCTCTTATCCTTCCGTAGTGCCAATTCTTACCTTTTCATTTTAAGATGGCTTTTATTATTCATTGGAATTGTAGAGGTCTCATGCACAATCTAGGTGACATCAAAGATATCATCAACATTTTTGCACCAGTTGCTGTATGTCTTCAGGAAACAAATCTCGGTCCAAAAAATAGTCAAATTCTCAAAGGTTTCACTGTCGTCCGAAAGGACCGCGAATGTTCCACCCGTCTGTCAGGCGGAGTGGCTATAGTCGTGCACGGCGGCACTCCTACCCGAAACGTCCAATTAAATACACCTTTAGAAGCCGTAGCTGTCACCATTCTATCTTACAAAACCATCACCATTTGCTCGCTGTATATTCCACCCCATACCCACTTCACTACTAAACAATTAGAAAATTTAACAGATCAGTTACCAGAACCATTTGTTTTAGTAGGGGATTTTAATGCTCATTGTACACTATGGGGGAGTGTCAAAACTGACCAAAGAGGACAGTTGGTTGAAGATTTTATTTTATCCAATGACATCTGTCTCTTAAATTCAGGCGCCCCGACCTACTTTTCGCCAACTTCCCGCACTTTTAGTTGTTTAGACTTAGCTATTTGCTCACCTTCACTTTTTACTGATCTTAAATGGGAAGCTCTCGACACGTCATATGGCAGCGACCACTTACCCGCAGTCATCAAACTCCTATCATCACCAAAAACCCTAGTAACTAGACCACGTAGATGGAAATTACAGCTCGCGGACTGGCCGGTCTTTATGGAGAACGCGATACTAGAAGATGTCTTTTCCCCAGAGCTAAGTATTGACAAACTTAATAAAAAAATCACTGAGGTTATAATCTGTGCGGCAGAAAAGGCCATACCCCTGTCATCGGGTATTGTGCACAAAAAGCTAAACCCTTGGTGGACGAAGGAGTGCACCGACGCTAAAAAAGCACAAAATAAGGCCTGGGGAATCCTGCGAAGGTACCCCACCTATAGCAACCTGTTAACCTTCAAACAAGCGAAAGCCAAATTACGGTTCATTCGCAGACATGCTGAAAAATCATCATGGCAGAAATACATCTCTTCAATTAATAGTACGGTAACATCAAAACGAATGTGGGACCAGGTGAGTAAATTTAGAGGAGACTACTCATCTTACACAATACCACTACTTACATGCCCAGGCACACATACAACACTACAGGACCAGGCCAACTCATTAGGTGAACACTTTTACAACATTTCCAGCTCGGCAAACTATTCAAATTCATTCTTAAAATATAAAGAGTCGGCGGAGAAACAGAGACTGCCCACCACTGGGGCTTCAGCTGAAATGTATAATAACCCCCTCACAATACATGAATTGAACAGAGTTCTCTCTGCCGGTAAAAAAACGGCAACAGGTCCTGACCGTGTCCACTACACAATGCTGGCACACTTACCTCAGAAATCGGTAGGGACACTTCTTAAATTTTTCAATATGATATGGGAGTCAGGGGTAATGCCCACAGATTGGAAAAATGCGATAGTAGTGCCCTTTCTAAAATCTGGTAAACCCGCAACATCCCCTAGTAGCTATAGACCCATTGCGTTAACAAGCTGTCTAGCTAAATCCTATGAGAGCATCATAAACACAAGACTCACATTTATTCTTGAAACAAGACGCCTAATAGATATACACCAGTGCGGATACAAAAAGGGTTGCTCCACCATTGACCATCTCGTACGACTAGAACAGGAAATACGTGACACCTTCCTACACAAGCAATATTGTCTGACGGTTTTCTTCGATTTAGAAAACGCCTATGATACGACGTGGCGATATGGAATCCTAAGAGACCTGGCTGACCTGGGAATTCGCGGCAGAATGCTAAATTGTCTATGTAATTTCATGTCAAATAGAACATTTCAAGTGCGTCTCGGCACAACACTTTCACGCACATTTACACAAGAAAATGGCGTACCACAAGGGTGCATTCTGAGCACGACACTTTTCATAGTCAAAATGAACTCTATTAATAAAATTATCCCATCATCTGTTATGCACTCATTATATGTCGACGATTTGCAAGTTTCTTGCCGCGCTTCAAATCTACCCGCCTGCGAAAGACAACTACAAATAACGATAAATAATCTCACACAATGGGCCGACAAAAATGGTTTTCGGTTTTCAACACACAAAACTGTTACAGTTCTCTTTTCCCAGAAGCGAGGTCTGCACTGCACTCCAGTTCTCACATTGTATGGTACAACGCTGCCGGTCAAAGAAGACTACAAATTTTGAGGTGTAACTTTTGACACAAAACTTAATTTCCTTGCCCACATTAACTCAACTAAGGTAAAAGCAAATAAAGCACTAAATATCATTAAGGTTTTATCGCACAAGCACTGGGGATCTGACCGAACATGTCTATTACGTATATACCGGTCTCTTGTACGTAGCATTCTCGACTACGGTAGTGTAGTTTATGGTGCAGCTAGGCAGTCCTACATTAAGCGACTTGATCCAGTTCACAATCTTGGCCTACGACTGGCGAGCGGTCCGTACAGAACATCGCCTGTCCAAAGTTTATATGTTGACTGCAATGAGCCGTCCTTACATCAACGCAGAGCACTACTTACACTTTCCTATGTATTACGAATTCGATCATCACCACAACATATATGCTACAGCATCGTAACACAGTGCAAATCACGGATACACTACACAAACAAACCAAACATGATTCGGCCACTAATCTTACGACACGAAGAATACTGTCAAAATTACGACGTTCCTCATGAGGCCCTGCAGGTTGCTGAAAGGCCACCAAGGTTGCCACCATGGTACAACTTTTCACAGCTATGTGACTGGACACTAACACATCTAAAGAAAAAAGACATTCCACAAGAACACATAATACAAGAGTTCCGAGCCATTCAAGAAAAATATAAAAATTACACGGAGTTTTACACTGACGGCTCCAAAACACAAGAATACGTAGGTGTTGGGATCGTAACAAAAAATTGGCAAAATAGAATTCGAATAAATAATTTCTCTTCAGTGTTTACTGCCGAAGTTTTTGCAATATGGACGGCAGTAGAAAAAATAACCAGCGACAAGCAGATAAATGCTATCATATATACCGATTCGTTAAGCGCACTCAGATCTCTAAACCTTAACTCCGCGTCTGAACCCCTAATTGGTAATATCCTAAACATGTTGGCCTATAATGAATACGGAAGAACCATACGATTCTGCTGGGTCCCAAGCCATGTCGGGATACCAGGGAATGAAGCAGCAGATAGATGCGCGTTCATAGCTGCGCACAAAGGTATAACACAGACAACACTTCCATACAAAGACAGTATCCGAGCGATTCATAAGGCCCTGACATCAAAGTGGCAACTAGAATGGGACTCATACACAAATAACAAGTTACACACAATAAAACCCCTGCTTGGAGAATGGAAGTCGTGCAGTCACCAGCAACGCTTCTATGAGGTGATACTATGTAGACTTCGAATCGGGCATACACACCTGACACACAATTTTCTACTTCAAAACGAGAACCCGCCAACTTGCGAGAAGTGTCATGAACCTCTCACCATAATGCACATTATTATGACATGTCGAAACATCGAAACACAGAGACAAAGGCTTTTACAAAATCTCTACAACTTACACATACCTTTGCACCCCGCATCAATACTCGGAGATGAACCGCTAGTGCCCTTCACTGACTTGTTCAGCTTTTTAGAAGAAACTGATTTTTTACACAAACTCTAAAGTATCGCAGCTTGTGCTGCTTTAAGACTTGAATTCCTAATATCTTGTGGCTGGCGCAGCATGGCCTCAGTCGCTTTTGCGCCATTAAACCCAAATTAACTAACTAATAATAATAACA